>NC_068280.1:45014292-45122356 GCF_025860055.1 Xyrauchen texanus
CATCACAAATATACAGTTATGCACATGCTGAAGAGTTTAGGACAAAAAGGGTAGTAAGACTATCAGCTTAATTGTATATTCACTTGTTACTTTATACTTTTTAATGCTCTTCTTATGAAAAGTCCAGTAACAGCTTTTCCCTCCTGCTCCTCAGCTATCAGATCTTTCTAGTTCAGGCTAAACATGTATCCTTCCATATACACTATACAATAAATATAATACAATATCTTTATAAATGTTCCCCACTTTTCTGGTTATCACCAAAAGTGGGCTATACTTATATAATCACTATTTACATGAGCACACAATGTGTGTTCATTTGGAAGACTAGAATACTTATTGTTCTTAATACAAAATGAAACACAAATGAATGGAAATGTTCACACACCATTACCCTTATAAAGGATCTATGCTACAACAGATCCAACCATTACTGACACACTTGGTTAATAGGTTAACACCGAGATAAAGAGCAAGGGCTCTACCGGGCATGCATAGGGTACACCAAAACTCCTTATGGAATCTGCTTAACAAAGACACATGGCACATAACGAGCCCCCAAAACACTGCATATACCCCACAAAAATATATGGCACATTAGGGCTAGAGTAAAGACTGTTGGTGTAGGTTTTGTTCAGCTCATATGAATCACATTCTATGCACCCAGTCATATGCATGGATCTTTACTACTTCAATAATCAGCACTAATGCACTTAATCAAGGATTGCAAACACATGATATATTAGCATATTTTATGTGTACTAAAGTTACATGAATTCATTTTAAAGAAATGTAGACTCTTAAACAATAATTAAAAACACACCAAAGGTAGAAAGTGTAGTATTAAGGGGCTCAATCATTGTTTGAAAATATATCTTATCTAATGCATTTTATAGTAGGCATGTTTTGGATTTATTTAATTTTATTTGCTTTTGTGTGCAATATACTGTACCATGTGCTTGCAGAAATTCTCTTTAAAATCTGAAATTTATATTGTCAGTATTTGTATCATTGATCTTGTTTTGTGTGTCCAGTAATTTAAAATATAATGTCAAGTTTTTGCTAAATACTAATATATATATATATATATATATATATATATATATATATATATATATATATATTTAAAAAGAAAACAAACAAACAAACACACACACACACACACACAAAAAATTCCTGTAGGAAAAAGCAAAGCAAAAAAAAAAAGTCAAAAAGACAAAAGTTCAAAGTGATGGCACAAATTAGGGTTTAAATAAATTTAAGACTCAAAGATCTGGATTTGATCAACAAAATCCAGAGCTTGGCACAAGTTGTTTTGGTAACACTTTACAATAAGATTGTATTCCTTAACATTATTTAACTATGTTTGTTAACATGAACTAACAATGAATATATTTTACAGCATTTCTTAATAATGTTAATTTCAACATAAACTAATAAATAAAAAGTTGGACACCCTCCTGAGACCCCACGTCCATTGCGTTTTGGCTTGGCTATACGCAGTTCATATATTAACTTAATTAAACTTACTGATCTCAGTTCACGAGACACTTGGCTGACAGTAAAGGGCTCAACTTTCGACACACAGAGTCATGTGATCAAACAATATGGTGTCGTTCACATGAGCTTATATTTGGAAGGAACACCAAACGAACTACATCTGGTAAGAAACCTAATTAAGTTTTTACATTGAAACCTATTTAAGTCAAACGATTAGAGTCTTTAGTTTAATCCAATATGTCACTTTTTAAATTGAGTTTTCACTAAATGGCACGCTGTAAAAACACAATGACCCCATTCGTGGACTGTGTGCCCCGTTTCAGTTCAAATATCCTATATTCACTGTGCATAATCACATTGAGAATCAACGGGTACATTCAAAAGCTGAAAGAGGCTTTATATGGAGTTATGATGAAAATAAGGTGCATTTTCAAACTATTCTGAGACCAGTGCAGACAGACAGCTCACTGGAGGTTAAATCATTCACTAAATAGGGAGCAAGGTAGCATTCTATATCTCTCTATGCAGATAAGTGCATTCAATACAAACTTCCTATTTAGTTTCAGGCTGCAGATTATGTTTGGGCCACTCAACATGTTTGGCAGACATGAGACAATGGTAATCAGTGCATAGATTCAGAATTTATAACGTATAATTTTATTTTAACATGGTTAGCAGTGATTGGATGATGCTGGCCATTACTTTGTATCAGAATAAATTATGCTAATTTCTGATCTAATGTCTGTAACGTTCTATAGCTTTGTATTATGTACAATTTCCCAACTTAGTCCCTCTGTTCACATGTGGACAGTGGGAATAAGTTGGGACATTTAAAATAATTATTTTGAGGACATTAATTTTTAGGAAATCTACTTGGTCTAAAAAAAATTATAATATTTTTTTTCCACACGTTTCTTAGGTGCTAGTAGTTACAAATCAAAAAGGGGAATGGAAAAAGCATACAGCAGCCATGCAGGGGGCTCAGGAGGATACATTAGCATTAGTTAATACACTATGTACTAACAATGAACAATTGTATTTAACTTAAATTAACATTAACCAAAATGAAGAGATGCTATAAAAACCTATTGTTCATTATTAGTTCATGATACCCAATGCATTAACTGTCAACAATTACAACCTTATTGTAAAATGTTACCATTGATGATGTCTTAAACAGTGTTGGGTAAGTTACAAAAAAATTGTAGTCCACTACAAATAACTAATTATTTTCCAGATTACTTTACTAATTAAATTGAAAAAGTAATCACATTACTAATTATTTTACTTTTAAGTTACTTTCTGAAACACTTTTCTGCTCAACAAATTAAAAATAATGTCAATATTTCTTCCTTGTTCATTGTAACACAAGTCACACTCAGCACCTCACATTTCTCCTTTCTGACTCATTACAGGGCCATAATTCATGTATTCTACATACTGTAAATAATATATTAGAAAGAAGCACCCTATAATGTACTTAAAATGTATTAAATTAATGTAAAGTCAGTAACTGTAATCTGATTACAACATTTTTAAATGTAACACATTACACTACTTTTGTTTTAAAAGTAATTTGATTACAGTAACTAATTACTGTGTACTTTCATTACACCCAACACTGGTCTTTAATGATTAGAAAATGTCAATCGACTTTTGCCACTAATACATTTTTAGTTAAGTATAATATTGATTTTCAAAGCTTTTTCCATGTGCTTTTGAATGTTATGTAAAGTTGTAAAGTATTTCCTCAAGACATCATGACACAAACATTTGAACTTTAAGAGTATCTCATGAACAGAAAACATTACACCTGTGGGCTGTGGCAAACTACATGCCATATGGATGTCATTATTTGACTGTATTGCTTTTCTCAACATAACATGCATCTGAAAATGTTAACATTAAAACTGAGAAACTGACAACTAGCCACAAAGCTTAAATATATATGCAGGTGATTCAAGTTAATAGATATTTTCTTTTCTATCATTTTCTAAAGCACAGGACCTTGGCTTTGAATTCATAATTAAATGTTTTACTAATTTAAACTGAACTTTAACTTAAAGGAATATTCTGGATTCAATACAAATTAAAGTCATTCGACAGCATTTGTGGCATAATGTTGATTACCCCAAAAATGAATTTCGACTTGTCGCACCTTTTCTTTAAAAAAAGCAAAAATTGAGGTTACAGTGAGGCATTTACAATGGATGTGAATGGGTCCAATCTGTAAACATTCAAATTAAAAAAAGTCACAAGATGTAAACAATGTGCATGTTTACATGATTTTAAGTGTAATTAAATCACTTGCTTACCTTTTCTATGTAAAGTTATATCCAATTATATTACTTCATTGCCATAATAACGTAATGCCATAAAACAACCATAAAAATTAACAGAAGAATTAATGATATGTTTATTAAATTATAAGCTTCACATTTCTGCCTTTAAAGTTGAATCCTTCCAAATATTGGCTTCATTCACTTCCATTGTAAGTGCCTCACTTTAACCTTGATTTTTGCTTCTTTTAAAGAAAAAGATGGATGAGTCAAACCTTTTTTCTTTTTTGTAGTAATCAACATTTTGCTACAAATGCTGTTGATTGAGCTTAACTTGTGTTGAACCTGTAATCTTCCTTTAAAAGTTTGAAGCTAGTGTGGGGCTTAATGTCATTCGCTTTAAAAATACTCATTGGTTAGCGGTGCTGCATTTTTCAGCTAAACTCATTTTAGCTGCAGGAAAAGACTGCCTGGGTATATGGAGAAAATGTATAAAAAAGAGGTAGGATCATTCTTATGGATATGAAAAGACAAGACATTCTCATGGAGACTATGAATACACTTTTATAACTGTTCTCTCTCGACTTCGATTCATGGTTTCTGAGACTTGGTTGAGACTGTATAGTAGTCCTGGTTTAGTTCGGAATAAGTCGGCTGGGTTTGTGCCTTTTTGAAGTGAAGAGAGAGGACAATCAAGATGCACAAGGATAAAACTGTGCTCTAGGGAAAAAGACCTTCTCCTCTCACACCAGCATGGTATGGCATAGGAGCAATTGATGCGTTTTTGCGGTTAAACCTGAATGATGAACTCAGGATTGGTGTAAGAGAAGCCTTGGAATTCATTTTGGTCCAAATTCATAATGAAGAGTTTATCTGTCGGAGTCAGCTCAACTGCCATCTTGGTGAACTCCTTGTCGAAATTCCCAGTGTCATGTCGATTTTTCTAAAAATGAAGAGAAAAATAGTTATGGCTGTTAAACATATCATGGGTGTACACTTTAACATACTTGATGTTGTTTAGGTTGTAAATGGAAACATGGAAACAATTTCTCCTATTGTTCGATGAACAAGCATAAATGCAATTTAAGTTTAGTTTTATTAAAGTCAACATGAAATGGCGTTCACAACCAATTTTACTTCCAATATGTGTTATATTTCTAATTGAAACAGGATATTCAACCAGGAATAAAATGTAGGGTGGGACTAGATTTTATGCATCAAGATTTGATTGGATGGTTCCATTCCAGAATGGAGCCAGACAACCTAGTCTCATGACAAGTTGTACACTGGTAAATAGTTATAGTACAAGATGGCAAAATTGTGTGAGTTGGCTCGTTCACACAAATGACATTCATACAAATGAACCAACAATATAACTATTGTTGGAAAATAACTATTATGCACACTGTAAAAACAATTTAGCCTTTTAGCTCTCATAACTGCCCTGGATTGATCTTGTTGAGATAACTTAACTATCCAAGTTTTTGTTGGCTGAACTTGTTTTAAGATATTGAACTTAGAATAACTACTCAGCTAAAATAAGTTATGAGAATTACACTCATCATGTTCACGTATTTATGCTGTTGTTTGTTTTCACTTTCAATTATTTGTCATGTAGCAATTATTCAAAGCTTATCTTTTTACTTGATGTGTTAGATGATTTTCACCATCATTGTGATTTGTGTGTATAGTGTTGATGCCCATGCATGTCTCCTTGACTAGCCTAAATCTGAATATGATAGAAAGATCAGACACTGATCTCTAATTGTCAACTGGGCATTTATCTTCTACTAGTAGTTTATATTACCCCTTATAATGGGATATCCTTAAGTACTTCTGCTTATCAGTAATATTAAATGATAATATAAGTAATTTAATTTCTATATTCAGTTTTAATTGAATTTTAATGAAGTAGATTGAACTAAGAAAGTAAAGTTTACTTAAAAAAGACTTTAAGCTCATTTAACAAGTTTCTAGCAGTACTAAGTTGGGAAATTTTACATAATACCATGCTATAGAAAGTCAGATTTCTTTCATCAAATTGTTTATGTTTCCAGAAGTGTTGGTTATTCATGTTTTTGAGACATTACAGGCATTACATAAAACATTTGCATAATTAATTCTGATTTAACGTAATGGCCAGTATCATCCAATCACTGCTAACCATGTTAAAATATAATTATACATTATAAATTCTGAATCTATGCACTGATTACCATTGTACAATGTCTGCCAAATATATTGAGTGGTCCAAACATTATCTGCAGCCTGAAACTGAACTTTTAGTCATATTTTAGTAGTAAACGCATTTAGCCGATAGAGAGCTGTAGGATGCTCCCCATCTTGCACTGGTCTCGAAAAAATTCAAAGTGCACCTTATTTTCAGTTACTAATGTTAATGGATAGAACTGTATTGTACAGTAATAACAAAATAAAATATACGTAAAATACTGGCGGCAAAAAGTTTGGAATAATGTACAGATTTTGCTCTTATGGAAAGAAATTGGTACTTTTATTCACCAAAGTGGCATTCAAAGTGGTATAGTCAGGACATTAATAACATGAAAAATTACTATCACAATAAAATTGTTTTTTTTAAAACTACTTAAACTACTTACGAGTTCTCATAAAAAAATCCTCCACATACAGCAATGACAGCTTTGCAGATCCTTGGCATTCTAGCTGTCAGTTTGTCCATATACTCGGGTGACATTTCACCCCACACTTCCTGTCAGACTTGCCATAGACATGGCTGTATTGTCGGGCACTTCTCATGCACCTTACAGTCTAGCTGATCCCACAAATGCCCAATGAGGTTAAGATCCATAACACTGTTTTCCTATTTTCTTTACTGCTGTACATCAAACTGGTGTCGAGTGGGTAGAATTCAATGAAGTTGTCAGCTGAGGACATGTGAGGTGTCTATTTCTCAAACTGGAGACTCTGATGTACTTATCCTCTTGTTTAGTTGTACATCTGGCCTTCCACATCTCTTTCTGTCCTTGTTAGAGCCAGTTGTCCTTTGTCTTTGAAGGCTGTTGTGTACACCTTTGTATGAAATCTTCAGGTTTTTGGCAATTTCAAGCATTGTATAGCCTTCACACCTCAAAAAAAAAAATGATTGATTGATGAGTTTCTAGAAAAAGCTGTTTCTTTTTTGCCATTTTTGACCTAATATTGACCTTAAGACATGCTAGTCTATTGCATACTGTGGCAACTCAAAAACAAACACAAAGACAATGTTAAGCTTCATTTAACAAACCAAATAGCTTTCAGCTGTGTTTGATATAATGGTAAGTGATTTTCTAGTACCAAATTAGCAATTTAGCATGATTACTCAAGAATAAGGTGTTGGAGTGATGGCTGCTGGAAATGGGGCCTGTCTAGATTTGATCAAAAATTTCTTTTTTCAATAGTGGAGCTGTTTTTTACATCAGTAATGCCCTGACAAAACTTTGTGATCAGTTGAATGCCACTTTGGTGAATTAAAGTACCAATTTCCTTCCAAAACAGCAAAATCTACTCATTATTCCAAACTGTTGGCCACCAGTGTATATTCAAATTAAGCTAAATGACCCACAGATGTGTTAACATTTTTCATCTGTGTGAGGTATTAACTTTTGATGTAATAATGTCAAAAAATCCACATATGTGGACATCATGTTTATCTGCTAGCTGAGGCGTGAAAAACTGATGCAATTTTTTAAGTGGCTATCAAACGAAACTATAGATGCTTCTCTTTAAACACAAACAGGTTTCAATAAAAAAAAACGTTGGTTCTGCGCCTACAAAAGGATTTCACAGAAATCAAAGTTATTTTTTGCACCAGAAATTTTACCCTTAAATGACAGTCTAGAATCTTGTGAACAGTATTCAATCTGTTTAAAATTATAAAAATTATGCGTTGCGTATAGCAAAGCCAAAATACAAGGTCCACCTATGTGGACACAAGGTCGCACGAGGTTAAAAAAAAGAAGTAAAAAAGGAATCTATAGCTAAAATTTTATTGTATTAATTTGAAATTCTTTTCGTTGTCTCTATGGGAATAAAAGTCGTACCTTTCATACCAGCCAAGTCGTACGATATCTTACAATTTTACCATCTTGAACAAATCTTGTGAGTTTTCATGAAACTATGTTAAGCCAGATCTGAATGTGAGTTTGCAAAAACTATGCCTAAATAGTTATGGCAAAGTTATTCAACAGCCTAGGTGATTTCACCTCAAAAGTAAAGTCGTTATTACATTTTGATGAAAGATTATGAAGACAAACATATATAAATCATGTACAATAAGACCAGGAATATGTTTAATAAAAAAATTAAAAAAAAGAAACAAAGGGGCCTGTTTTGATTTAATCTGTAAACCTATTATGTCATTGTGAGCACATATCAACAGTAAGACAACATAAAAGTACATCACAGCAGATAATCAGAGAGCTTCCAAACAAATACAGATACTGGAAGTAAGAAACAGAGCAAAGAATCAAGAGGAAACGGACGAAGACCCAGTTACACCAAAATCAAAAACTCAAGACAGAGGAGACTAACACAGCTACAGCTATTGAAGTATAGAGAGTCATTCTGGAATAGGCAGAAGAGAACCACAAATAACATGAATGGACAGTACAGAGAAGAGCAGACTGGACCATATAAATCTGGAAAACATCCATGGGAATGAAATGAACGTCCAGCCTCCAATTGAAGAGACAAACAGCCCAGGAAAGTTCTGATAAACAAAAACCAGGAACATAGAGACAAATGGCTACCAGATGCTCTTTCATTCACAACAGAGGACAATCAAGACAAGTTCCTACCTTCTTCTTTAGGCCCAACTCAGCTCAAGAATAAGGGCCATTGGAGAGCAGTACCTCTTGAGTGTGTGGTCCCTGTACCTACTTTACATCTGTGTCATCATGTCCCCACGTGACCCAGAAGTCAAAATACACAATTTTATACATACGTAAAAACACTCCTTTTTTCAGGTGGGTCTGCTCTTTGAAGATGTTAAATGTCACAGTTTTGCAATGCTAATGGCTATGCTACGGTAATTAAGCATATGTGTTGATTGTTAAGAGTTGTACATTATAAAGTTTTTGCATTATGCAGTGTTGTTTTCCCCCAATTTGGCATGCCCAATTCGCTTTTTTTTTTTTTAAGTCCTGTGGTCACACAGTGATTCGCCAGATGGAGTCGCGGGTGGCAGAGGACAAATCCCAGCTGCCTCCGTGTCTGAGACCGTCAACTCAAGCATCTTACCAAGTGGCTTGTTGAGCGCATTGCCACGGAGACATAGCGCGTGTGGAGGCTTCACGCCATCCACCGCGGCATCTACACCGAACTCACCATGCGCCCCACCGAGAATGGACCACATTATACTGACTACGAGGAGGTTACCCCATGTGACTCTACCCTCCCTAGCAACCGGCCCAATTTGGTTGCTTAGGAGATTGAGATTCACTCAGCACGCCTTGGATTCGAACTCGTGAACTCCAGGGGTGGTAGCCAGCGTCTTTCCCACTGAGCTACCCAAGGTTTTCAACGTTTTTCAAACGTTCAAATGGATAATATTCTAAACAAAAGCTACACTGAACTGATTGAAAAGATAAAGCACTTTCTACAATGAATAAGTTAAAGTGTGAACTTGAAAATAGTAATCCTACATTTGTACTAATTTAAAACATGTAAAAAATGAATGCTCTAGCTTCCAAGTAAATATGATTTGATTGTTTATGTATCAGAAGTCTTGTCATATTTATTTGCTAATTTGAGTACATTTCAAAGGTAAATTAAATAAGTAAATTTTACTTAAAGTAAACCTCACTTTGTTCAGTGTAATTTGCATTCACAACTGAATACATTATACACTGTAAAAGTGAATATTTGCACCTTGACATTTTCCTACCTGACCCTTACTTTACTTTTATTGGTGTAGCCTAATTTAGTCAGGTTGATTCAGTCATATCAAGTAATATTTTGACTTGATTAAAAAGTTAATTTAGATGAAACCACAAGAATGACATTTTTAAATGACCTTAAATTTGAATAGAAATATTTCTTTCAGAAATGCACTTATTTATATGAAGCTAATGTGGTAGGACAACAAATATGTGATATTTTTGATCTAAAATTATGCAAAATACTCTTTACCGTATTATATAATGTAAATATCTTTTTAACTTGACACAGCATTTAAAAAACTTGACACTCCTGTGTGAGAGGCAGAATAATCAGAGATGCCACACAATGGTTTAAGACATCCGTCTAGCGTATGTTCAGAAGAGGATAGACTACTTTTCGGCACTGTTTAGAAGAGGAGAGACTACTTTTCGCCACTATTTGCATTGAGTAAGAATAAACAAAGGAGGGAAATATACAGACAAACAGAGATCATCACTATATTCCAAATACATATATTTTATATATATATACCTCTATGGAAACAGTCTGTCCACAGTTTCACAGTAATTTGATCCAAACACTGCCAGGCACAGGTAACAAGTCAAAAAAGTCATACATCACAGATTTGGCAGAATAATTACAAAAAGATATGTTCTCAGAAGTAAGAGGTTACAACAATATAATGTCTGAAAATCTGTTGCAAAGTTTTAGTCACATCACTATCATTTCCAGTTGATTGATCTTTAAGTTTGTTTAAGGAAGTGGTGATGAGTTTCCAAGCAGCACTGGTTGAAAAACTACATGTTGGCATGACCAGTTCCTAAATATAATCTCTGACTTGGCACAATCACACAAGCACAACACCCAACCAAAAAAAAAAAGCACTAAAAATGGGGTGACAACAAGGTAAACATCCTGATCAATAAGCGGTAAATGGCTGATCTGAGCCGCATGGCTCGTGTATGTGTGTGTTAGGGGGTGACAGTAGATTTGGCAGTTATATTTGATATTCCAAAGATATGTTTCATTATAGGCAAATGGGTGAATCTGTCAGGAACATGTCCAGTTCATGCCCCCCCCCCCCCAAATATAATTATAAAAGAATAATAAATTAGATATATATTTGATGACAATTCAGGACATTTCCCTAATTGTTAGGGCCCAACCAATACCTTTTACTGTACTGCAAAAAAAAAAAATCTTTTAATTATTGTCATTTAAAAAGAATTACAAATTAATTATAATATTTTGTTTTAGTATCAATATAAAAATTTATTTTATTATTTTTTAAATGTACATTTAATATTATTTAAGCACACTTCCCCCCCACATTCTCACTTTTGAAGTTTTGAGTCCTATTATTCTCAAATGTGATTCTTACTATTATACTATACTACTATAATACAGTAGTAGTTGACTTTTTTAAATTCCGATTGAGATACATTTTTATTTAAATTTGCACAATGTAAAGGCAGTACAACAAATGCTACCATGGCGTATAAATACTCAAATTTAATAATGTATCATTGTATTGTTCACATTACAGTAATGACAATAAGTCATTTATTTTTTGCTCTCTTGATTTTGGGGTAAAATATGACATGAACATGTTCTTAGAAGGTTCTGTGAGATTCACCCTGATAAGTTCGAATTTCAAGACCCGTAATATTACAGTACATGATACACGAGCATTACAGAATAGTAAAAATCGATCAAAGCCTCTACACACTCACTCTGTTGTAAGATCATTAACAAAGTTTGTCAATATACCTTGATCCTTCCCTAAATAAGGGGGTTAAGCAACATGTATTGAAAGAATAAGCAGGAAGGAACATTGTATATAGAAATTACCTCCATTCCATCAATCTGGTAGACAGCTCTCATTGGTCCATTCAAACTATGTCATTTTAAGATCTGTAATCTGATTGGTCCCTATAATTTGCTAGTTTTATTGGTCTTAAACTAGCTACTTGGAAGTCACAGATGGAAAGTTAGGATTAATGAACGAGAAGCCCCTGAATTCTTCTTGGTCCAGGTTTTGAATCACTTCCTGGTCGGGAGGGGTCAGGACGGGAGGATGGCGGGTGAAAAAACGATCAAAGTTCTCTGCGTCTCGACCGCACTGTGAAGAAGACGAGAGAAGAGATGTGGGATGGGAAAATGGTGGTACGAGATGAGCAAACAAATGAGAAAATACATGACAGTCATATTTTTTCCTAAAATGTGGAAAAAATTTAAAACGCATCCAAAAGAGTGATAACATTATAATTAATTACTAATATATATATATATATATATATATATATATATATATATATATATATATATATATATATATATATATATATATATATTTAACTTCAATTGAAACATTTTTTTATTTTTTACATATATGTTATTTTTATTATGGAGAAATTAATGACTGAAAATTGCATAAACTAGAAAAATATATGGATGCACAGTACTGTATACACTCACGGAGCACTTTATTAGGAATACCTGTACATCTATTTATTCATGCACTTATCTAATCAATCATGCAGTGGATATATTTACTGAGATCACATTTTTACCCCATTCTGATGGTTGATGTGAGCAATTAACTGAAGCTCCTGACCCATATCTGCTTGATTTTATGCACTGCACTGCTGCCACATGATTGGCTGATTAGATAAATCGCATGAATAAGTAGATGTACAGGTGTTCCTAATAAAGTGGCCAGTGAGTGTACATGGATGGTATATTATATAAGCAAACACTTTTCTGTTCACGTTTTAGCAATGTATTTCATGCACATCATTTTGCGTGTTTTTTCTGATTCTGCGATAGTTATTATTTTACATTTAAGTAAAAATAAAATGTCACTTCATTTAAGATTACATTAAAAGGTGCACTTAGTAACATTTATCTCTTTAAAAAAGTTTAACTTCTAAAGAATTTGATTTTATATTTAAACGATCTTATAAAATCATGACCATTCACATGAGATGAAGACTTAGGAGTCATATAAGCAACCTTATAAAAGCGTTATATAAAGTTTTAATTTACATGAGTAGAGTCCCCTCATGGGGGGACATAACCAAATACTACTCTCTTAATCACTTTCACTCATGAATGTATTTAATCATGGCTGACTATGAATAGTAGTTTTCTACAATGGCATCTTTAACTGAAAACTATTGCATTTAACAGATGATGAATCCAGGCTCCTAGGTATCAGTGTAGGTCTAAAAACTGCATGAACAAAAACTGCCTGAGTGCACCTTAAAATGTTAATCAACAAAAGCCTTTGGCTTTTTGGATAATAAATATGCAGTATTCAGAAAAATGTAATCCATGGATCATGCACAATTCCAAGTATTAAAAAAAGAAGTGTGGTGGTGGAACAAGGGATTGTGAGAAAAAAAGAGGGCTCTGTATACTTCCAACCAACTTACCTGTGAATAGGTGAAATTATAATCATTAAATATTTTTTTAAAGTTTATTCATTGCACTAAAATTATTACTGTATTACTGCTGTATGTCACACAAATGCAGCATTATGGAGGGTGGAGCTTAATAACACCAGCCAATCAGGATACAGTTCACTGCATTATTAGTCATATAATACACTAAGACTTTTCACCAATTACAAAGTAACACAATACAACCTTAACACTGACACTATATACATATAAAGCCACATCACACAGAATTAAAACGAACCAATCCCATAACTATATTTTGTTTAATCTCCTTTTAAAGGTATCATGAAAAATTGGTGTACTATGAAAACTGACCTTTCAGAACTCAAAACCTCACAGCCCAAAAAAAGCTTATCTATTTAAACTAAACTGGAAAACAGCTCACATTCACACAACACCTATTTGATGTTCAGCAACTTGGCCTCCCCAGTCAGTCAAGGTAATAAGAGACATTATTCCTAAAACACCAGAACAACTAATGATAAGAGCAAACTGTGAAAAAAGTCCAAACGTTGGGCTTTTCCTGGCTGTGTAGCACCTGCCGCTCTGCATATCCCTCCAAAGGATTCAAATGTCACAAATGTTACAAACAGATTTGCATGGTCAACCTGTCACAGTGCAAGGCAGACTTTGCACATATCATCTCTGTCTCTAATAAAACAACACTTTCAATACAGTTAAACCTGTACAAAAAATGTCCTTCATAACGCAATCCCCATTGGATTCAGTTAATTTTTCACAAATAATGCAAACCAAATTACATGAGATATGAGAGCAATATTGTAAACTTTACAATCCCAGTCTGGCCACAACAAAGGACAAGGCCAATCTGCCATAAATTCTTCACAGTAAGTAAAAAGGTCAAGATTATCAGTGAATTACATCTTAAAAAAAAAACACATATGGACATTTTTATGATACTTTCAAGATGCTTTTATGGTGTTATTTGACATTCAAGAGCTTAGAGACTGTACAGAAAAAAGGAGTACGTAAATGCCTTCTTTTGTGTTCCACTTAAAAAGCATACGGGTTTGGAACGATGTTAGTGTGAGTAAATATTTACAACATTTAACAGTTGGGTGAAAATTACTTTAAAGGAATTATTCCAGGTTAAGCTCAATCGACAGTATTTGTGGCATAAAAATGATTACTATAAAAACTGTGTTTTGTGATTTATTTATTTTTTTTAAGAAAAGGAGGGACGAGACAAAATACATTTTGTGGGAATCAACATTATGCCACAAATGCTGTCAATCGAATATTCCTTTAAATCCATAAAATGCAACATTAGTATTTTCTACAGCTGTTCTGTGCTGCTGACATTGAAACACAATGATGCATTACTTCCTAGGTTAGGACCAGAGTATCTTGACCACATGCACAAAATCAATTACGCTCTCAGAAAACTGTACTTTCACTTAAATAAATGGTGAGCCCTTAAACAAATTGAGATTTAGTCTCTATATATTCCACAGCAGCTGATTCAGTACTCAATCACTGCAGCTCTCTGCATTACAAAATAAGAACACAGCGTACGGAGTGTAAAAAGATTTCCAGTTCACTTTCATTGCTATATGTGCTGCAGTCCACCCACCTGATATATAACACACACCCATTGTTGGGCTATTACTTACCGCTTTGGGTTTGAAGGGTGGTTGGACTTCCTTGTTCTGCAGTTTCTCCCAGTCCATGAAGCGGAAGAAAGCGTGTTCCTTAATGTCTCGTTCTCCCTCTGGTCCACAGCCCAGACGCTTGCCTGGGTGCTTGGTCATCAGCTACAAACACGAAAGAGTGCCGGTTAGTGCTTGTGAGATAGGTGAGAATCAGAGTTATCCAAGCTACTCATAAAGTAGTTAAACTGCAGTCAAGCTACTCTTTTTAAATACTAGTTGGCTACAATCCAAGCTACTGGGTACAAAATATACAAATATCTATAAAAACTATAATTCAGATAATTATAATGCAATAGATTATTGTGGCAGATGAGTAAAGTATTGTTAAGACCAAACAAAATCTGTCTTCAGAAACCATTATTGAACATAAGCATATTATTGGCCTACAGTCCACAGCGATCTATTTTCCAATTGAATTTGTCAATCTGTCCGAGGTAGACTTATTATAAGGGCTTATGGAGCGTCTCACTTTGGTTGCGTTGTGTCACATACGGTTTTTAGTTCACTGTGTCAAGTTAAACGTAGTTTGAAACTAAGAAAAACATGTCTTGAGATCCCTGTGTTTGGATTTGCATACCGTCAAGCTGTGTTTGAGCACAAGAATACATTCTTATCTTGTGCTGTCTGCTGTCAGATCTGTCCATTTAGATGAACCGTCCAAACTAAAGTGAATTATTTGAATGAATCGGACTTACCAATGTTAAATGCTGTATGATAGAGAGGACATTTAGAAGAACTTTTTTCATTATTTCCAAGTGCGTGCACAAACAATGTTATATTAACAACAGCAATGTAGAGTTTTCCTTTTCTGCAACTTGTTAGAAGAAATAGTTTGTTATTAGAAAAGCATCTGAAAACTTCTATTAGGTTAGTTGCATTGCACTTTTAGTTAGTTCAGCATAGTTTAATCACAACTCGTAATCATTTGCACAAGATGAAGAAATCGTAATATATCGTAAAACTTGGCTCGTACGAAAAGGTACAACTTTTTTTTCCCCATAGACAAACTATTTAACAAACAGAATTTCAAATCGATACAATGCAGGCATCACATTTTCACTAGCCTCTCATACAACACTTTATTTAAGAAAGGAAACATCCGAACAACTTTGATTATGCATTCCAAATTCAGGGTGTCTGTATGTTCGAAGGAATGAAATTTAAGAATAAAAGAAAATTTAAGACCATTTTCGCAATAATAATAATAAAACACATTAAATAAGACAAGTTGGATGTCTCTGGACATGTTTTTTATAATTTACTGTGCATTTGTGTTTTATTTTTTAAATATGTTAATGCAGTATTAAAACTCTATATGAATTAATTAAGAATGCACATAGCCTAAAGTATGTAGCCTATATTGTGATCCTTCTCTTTAGTCACTTGCTTTCCAGCAAGATGTGACGCAATAGACCTGCAGTACAGCCCATTGAAGAGACTGTACGTCTATCCCTCACAGCCTCGTTGTCATTCTCGCCAAAACATTAATATGGTTCTGCTGTGAATAAGGTCTAGTATGTGCTGAATGACATTTATATATATTTTCTTGGCAGATACCTTTACCAAATACTTTAACAGGTAGTTAAAGGGCAGTTCATCACTGCTCACCCTTGAGTCTGTATGAATTTTTCTCTGCCATGGAATAAAAAAGATGTTAAGAAAAACGTTTAGTCTCAGTCACCATTCACTGTCACATTGTTTTTCATTCAATGTAAGTGAATGGTGACTGAAACTCCCTAATATCTCCTTTTGATATCCACTGAAAAAAGAAAGTCATACATATTTGCAACAGCATGAAGATAAATAAGTGATGACAACTTTAATTTTTGTTTGAAATATCTCAAGTAAATTCAAAACTCGTCAGTTACCTTAAAAATGACTGTTTAAAGGAGGACACTCTGTATACTGCAGCCTTCAAAGGATGCGTCCTACCTAGCATGCAGCCTTCCAAACGAGACACAGCCGTACATGTATTGAAAATGTTACCAGATTAAATTATGAATGGGAACTGCACTGCATAATTAGTTTATGCATGTGATGCATACTGAAAACAGATTGTACACTAAATCTTAAATATAGATAATATATTTTAATATTCTGTATATTATTAATATTATTATTATATATAATTATATTATTATTGCTTTTTATATTATTACAAAAAGGTGTAACTCTGCAGCCGAGTAGTTCTGTTAGCTTTACAATTCATGTCAAAGCTGATGTAAAATAAGGAAGGCGTCAAAAGACCGCTCCAACCTTGCGCGCTTGCAAATTGTCACATTGACAGCTTTGTTGATTATAAACAGCAGCGATAGTTTTAGCGCATCGCTCGCTTACAGAGACACAAAATAATGACATTTGCATTTTGGATTAATGGGTTTATGAAGGTTTATACATGTGTAACATCTTAAGTTAGGTAAAAATGTGCTTCCCTGCGCACGCTCATACTAAACTCAAGCATCAGCTGCTAAATGACGGATGCACGAGAGAGAGAGACAGAGAGAGAGAGAGAGAGATCATTTTGACTCACGCAGATTCTGCTGTTTTAAGCTACTCCTCTATTTCACGCCCCAAAATGTAAGACCTCAGCAAATGAAATTTAAGACTTCTTATGGCCTTACATTTTAAAAAGTAAACTTGAACCCATGGAAACCCTGATATTTATTAATGCAATACAAATGACTGATGTATTTCAATAAAATGTAATATGCATCCCTCGTCCAAACCCAAATGTTTTCTTTCTTCCATGGTCCACAGCAGTTATTTTCCAATTAAAATCATGGTTAAGTTGAGTAAGGGGTTAGACTTTGGAAAAATCGTAATAACATTGTTCGCTGGTTCGTTTATTTTTCTCTATGGGAGTAAAAGTTTAGTACCAACTTGTATGATTTTGACATCTTGTACTAATTAATACAACTTGTCATGAGATCCATTAGGATAGTTACTCCCCAACTCTGGTGAACTGTGTGTGTTTTGGAGTGTTGCCTACCCCCTTGCATATGGCCACTGCTTCTTTGGACATGGATTTGGGGTAAGACACATGATGCTCCATGATGGACTGGAAAAGCTCATCTTCATCCTCACCATCAAAAGGGGGCTAAAGGAAGTGGATAAAAACATTGCTTTTATAAAATGGTGGTAACAGCTGTTTAATTATTCATAAATAATTTTCATATTAATAATAATCATCATCACAATAAACAACCATTCGGCTAAGTAATATAGTTCCCCAGCTTAACTGTGGGCTGCCAAGCAACATACAGTAGCAACATGGCACTTCAATTAATTTGATGCGCAGTTACGTTTAAGTGTGTGTATATCCACTATTTTACAATGGCTCATCCAATTAGGTTTTAGAACCATAACTATTCCTTTTGTGATATCGCTTCCATCACGTATCATTAGCTTACCTGTCCTGCCAGCATTTCATACAGGAGAACTCCATAGGCCCACCAGTCAACAGACCTTCCATATGGTTGATAAGCAATAATCTGCAACAGAGGACAGTTATTATGCCTTGTGCACATTCACAAAGCCTAACATCCACATAAAACACACCTACACATTTCACGCACACACACAAACCCACCTCTGGGGCAATGTAGTCTGGAGTGCCACAGAAGGTTTTGGTTGTGGATCCATCAATCATGTTCTCTTTGCACATGCCAAAATCTGCAATCTTAATATGGCCTTCAGCATCCAACATCACATTATCCAGCTTCAGATCTCTGTACAAACAGGGAAAAAGTTCACAATAATTTACGTGACAATGGCAACATTTTTGCAAACCAAAATAACATGCTTCATTTAACGTTTGGCTGCAATTTCATAAGTGAAATGTCCAAAAGTGAGTGAAATGATATTGTAATCAGACAAGGTGTTAAGGTGAATATTATATTGAGGTTTTAATGAGTAAATGTTACCTCCCTAACCTTAACCTTAAACTTAAGCCTAAACCTAACCAAAATGTGCTAAAAGACAAATAAGTTGCTGGGCTTGAGGCTCGGTATCCAAGTCAAAAGTCCAACACCTTTCAGGTGAGCACAGGTGAACACAAGTTCATCGCGCTGGATTTAGTGTGTAAATGTAGGTGGATCTGTAATACAAGCGTTAAAATGTATTGTTTTTCAAATGATGCGTTAGACTAAGGGCATGTTTACGCGACAACGATGTACTAAAAACAGAAACGTTTTTCCTTTGCACTTTTGAAAAGTTTCACGTGCAGTCGATAATGTTGTCAAAATGACCCCCGTTCACACGGATCCGCGAAAATGATAAAAAATGCTGTATTATGCATGCCAGGCCAGTAGTTGGCGATGTCATTTTGTAAAGAAACACTATGCACACAAACATTCTTCCACAGAGTGGTGAATACAAACAATGAAGATGGCGAAAGCATGGAGCAATTTCGCCATCACAACGTTGTCAGCTGTATGTGAAACTTTTAAAAAACGCAAAGGAAAAACCTTTCACTTTTTAGTACATCGTTGTTGTGTAAACATACCCTAAAAGTGTTTCGATATCATAACATAGCAGGGTTCGAATTACAGTGTGAAAAATACATGTTTATAAAGTCATAAACAGCTGTAGAACCAGTGATTTGTGTGAAAGTGAATAAAACGCACAGATGTTGTAGTGTTTCTAGTGTTCATTTCACCAGGAAACTGCAGCAAAACATAGAAAGTGGCACGAAAACTCATAAACTTTCAATATTTAATATTTTTTGTATAGCAGAGTTAAGTTTTGCTCTGATAAACTATTTGATGTTGATTCTCCCTAAATGATGAGATGCATCATGAAACCTGAAACATGCCCACAATTCAATTAAATTCGACTTAATTATATGGTATGATTCATAAATATTTTAATAAACATGTCGAAGACAAAAATGTAACTGGAGGGAACCAACCCGATCTCATGAAAAGCCGTACATAATTTACGAGTTGGCTAGTTTGTATGGTCTCGCATGATGTTGGTCGCATAAACTCATACGACTTCATCTCGTGCAAATTCCCGGATGTCTAATGTGGAAGCAAGCGCGAGTTCCGAGCATGAGGCGTTAAGAACATACTTACTGATATTTTGCCCTTACCCAAACCCCTTATCTAAACTTAACCGATCAGTAGAGTATGTAAACATGATAGGAAGCTGTTGTGTGTGACAGAAGCAAGTATTTGTCATGTATTAGATGGAAACGATGAGATGTGACGTCATTGGCTGTAGTGAATGTCGTAGGAATTCAAAGGAGTGCTGTCGCACGATCATATGAATTAGACACATTTTTAAAAGCTGTACTAATCTTGACGATTTCGCGATGAGTGTGTTGGGAGGGACAATTTACACCAATGTGGAATAATGACAAAAACAATACACCAGGCTTTGGATAAGAAATGAGCACAGTATATAATTATTATTAGATTAGTAATTATAACAGATTATTAATAACTTTACAATAAGAGCATTGAAATTTGATTTCTTTGTGATGTATTGGTGTACAGTATTTTTAAACATCTAGTTATGTATTCTGAATTCCAAAGAAGGTACACAGACTACACACATATCCAAACCAAAATTTCACCTGTAAATAATGCCCTTTGAATGGAGAAAGAAGAGGCCGATGGCAATTTCTGCAGCATAGAACCTGACGGTGGAAAATGTAGAACAAATGTTAGAATTAAAAATGGTACTATTGGTTTACTTGCTGACTAATGGATAAATGTGCTAAATTCACATTAATATTCAATATGAGACAGATCACTACTTTGCATCAAGTTCATGTTTGTAATTCCTCAAAATCTAAATTAGAATTATAAAAATGTTGTGTTTTTATTTCAAAACAAACAATTAAGGGTCTTGTATACGGGATAGGTTTGGGCTTAACTTAATGTTGTGCAGAGCTCTAAATGACATGACTATGTTTAGTACAGTAAAATATAATTAGTAGATTGCAAAGACTTTGTATCAATATTGTCACCTCATCAATTGTGTATGTTTTGTGTGTGTGGGAAAGTGAGTGAATACATACACAGCATGAGGTTCCTTGAATTTTCCCACTTGCTGTATCTGGTACATCAGATCTCCACCGTTGATAAACTCCATCACAAAATAAAGACGGTCCTACAAAACACAACAACCATAATTGATTCAGAGTATAAGAGATTATCATTTTATGCGTGCATGTACATCACTGCAAAGTGTGTATATGCAATCTTTACCATGGTCTGAAAGCAGGAGTGGAGTTGGGTGAGGAAAGGCGGTTTCCCAGAAAGAGCAAGAACTCTTTTCTCCACCATAGTGCATTCAACATCATCATCCTGAATGACCACATCCTTCTTCAAGATCTTCACCGCGTAGAGCTCATCTGAGCCTTTACGCTCTGCAAGCATTACCTGAGTTAAGAGAAAGAGGAAACTGTATACTAGCTGGGAATAATTTCTTTATGTGGATTACATGATTTAACTTCAATTTACAATTAGCTGAAATCTGCCTTGAAATAGAGGCCTTTTATAATTTCCTTGTAATAACAATGTCATTAATTATTAATCACACTCTAATAAATGTAGTGCATTCAGTTTCAATGCATTCGGCTGCTCTTTGTCACAGCATTCCTCCAGTGATGATTATTCAACCGTACAAAGACTACAATGTCATTGCTTTAATTCAATAAAACCTTTTTTTTTTATAAATTTGCCATTAAAAAGGTATTTGTCCTTCATTAACTAATAAAGGAGTGTCAAGCAATGGGTTTATTGTGTGTGTGTGTGTGTGTGTGTGTGTGTGTGTGTGTGTGTGTGTTTTGAACACAGACATATGTGCCGGTTCTTAAAGGCTAAGTCTATTTAGACCAGTTTTTAAAAATCAGAAAGAACTGATTGAAATAGTTGGAATATCAAATTAGGTAAATGCCTTAACTGTGTTACATTTAACAACATTATACATTGTTATGCTTTGCAAACTACTTTGGAAAGCTGTAGGGAAGGGGTGCCATTTTTGTGTTTACCACCTATTACTCTGTTTTTAGTTAGAGAGTAAGGTAAGAAATAAATTTCTATTCAAGGCTCCAGACTAAATCAATGACTTGGGAACCATTGGCTCCTAAACTGAAACATTAAGGATAACATTAAGGAGCAAAATGGCTGTTTTTAGTCACTAAATCATATAACTGCTCGATTTAGATTGTTGTTCAGAAACAAGGTAGAAAGCAGAAGAAAAGGAAGACAGTTGATAACCCATTACATTGAGGTTTAATAAATAGAATATATAGTTGAGAAGATACATAAGTTTGAAGTCTCAAATGTTCACACACGTTTCATAATTTATACAAATATATGAGATACATTTTTTTTTTTATTTAGTACAGTATTGTACCAAAAGTATTGGCAGTGACATAAATTTTGTGTTTCGCAAAGTTTTCTGCTTCAGTTATTGTGATGTTGATTCACATCGTTTCTAGATTATTGTGCAGAGTGATCAGATGCATTTTAAATAATTGCAAAAAGATGAACTTTAGCACAAAAACCCAAATTTCACAGTTTTTTGGCCCTGTCACAAAATGACCAGCTAACATAATTTCACTATTCATATCAGCAGCACCTGGGAAAAGGTGAACGAGTACTAGTCAGGTGAAATCACTCTATCATTCTGATTGGATTATAAGAGCAGACTGATTGCTATAAAAGCAGGGAAGAAGTGCTTCCAATCATTGTGTTCTTGTTCGCAATGGTTACCTCTAAAGAAAGACATGTAGCCATCATCGCTTTGCATCAAAATGGCCTCAGATGCAAGGAAATTGCTGCAAAGAATATTGCACCTGAAAGAACCGTTTAACGGATCATCAAGAACTTCAAGGAGAGAGAATCAACTGCAGTGAAGAAGGCTTCAGGACGTCCGAGAGTGTCCAGCAAGCGCCAGGACCGTCTCCTCCTGTGGAGTCAGCTACGGAATCGTGTCACCACCAGTGCTGAGCTTACTCTATATTGGCTGCAGGTTGGTGTGAGTGCATCTGCATGCACAGTGAGGCGAAGACATTTGGACAATGGCATGGTGTCAAGAAGGGCAGCAACGAAGCCACTTCTCTCCAAGAAAAACATCAAGGACAGACTGAAATTCTGCAGGAAGTACAAGGATTGGACAGCAGAAGACTGGTGCAAAGTTATTTTTCTGATGAAGCCCCCTTCCGACTGTTTGGGACATCTGGAAAATCAATAGTCTGGAGAAGAAAAGGTGAACACTACCATGAGTCCTGTGTCATGCCAACAGTGAAGCATCCTGAGACCATCCATGTGTGGAGTTGCTTTTCATCCAAGGTGATCCAGGAGCAATTTGGTGATCATCCGTGCATTTTCCAGCATGTTGGAGCACCATGTCACAAGACAAGAGTAATAAAGAAGTGGCTCGGAGATCATTACAGTGAAATGTTGGATCCGCGGCCAGGCAACTCCCCGGATTTTAATCCCATAGAGAACCTGTGGTCAATCCTCAAAAGGCAAGTGGACAAGCAGAAGCCCACAAATTGTGATCAACTCAGAGCAACTAATAAGGCAAGAATGGATCGCCATCAGTCAAGATTTGGCCCAGAAGCTGATATCCAGCATGCCAGAGTGAATTGCAGAGGTTATAAAGAACAAGGGTCAACACTGTAAATATAGACTGTTTGCATATATTTTATGTTTTTGCCAATAAAAGCCTTTAAAACTCATGCTTATTATTGTTTTCCAGTATACCATAGAAATGTGTGAAAAAATTATATACAAATACTGAAGCAGCAAACTTTGCAAAACACAAAATGTATGCCACTGCCAATACTGCTGGCCACGGCTGTACTGCTCTTCAGAATCTACAAGACAGATATTAACATAAAGTATAGTATGCATACAGTAGTTTGGTGTCTTCTTAAGCATCAATGAATGTTTGCACCTTGTGTAATATTTGTGTACAAGTCCCTCAATTGTCCTAAGTGTTAAAAGCTCGATCTCATATATATATATATATTTAGTTAAAATATTGCCTTAATCTTTCTTTACTTTTGCTGGATGGCCCAGACACAGAGACTACAAGATTGCAAATTGAATGAAATACCAGATGCAGTTTATTGTGCTACTCCAATCCCAATCAATCATTACTCGAAGAAGAAAATAAAAGTGGTACACAATACGGGACACTTGGGACTCTTTTTTTTAAATGTCTGCCCTCCCCGTTGTGAGCTCACTGACCAGTGATGCACTGAGAAAGTGAGGAATTTGATTCAAACTAACCCGAGCTTCTGAGTTCAAACCCTCAGTTCTTTTTGAGTGATTCATGAAAAAGACCCTTTTCAAAAGAGACATTTGTTCACAACACTCTCACACTTGGTTTGTTGTTGCATGCAGTGCAGCAGTGAGCTCGTCATCACAACAGAATTGGTGAAAAGTTGCACGAGACACCCTGGTGGTGCGCACTCTAAGGATGTATTCAATAACTCACAAGATGAATGATATCTGACAAAACCGCACATGAACGCACACAACCTGAATGTCGCCAAAGGAAAGTAGATTTGTTTTTACATTTTATCCCCTTTTCTCCCAATTTGGAATGCCCAAATCCCACTACTTGGTAGGTCCTCATGGTGGCGCTGTTACTCACCTTAATCCAGGTGGCGGTGGACAAGTCTCAGTTGCCTCAGATTCTGAGACAGTCAATCCACGCATCTTATCATGTTTGCTGCTTGCTGTTCATGACAATGCGGAGACTCACAGCAGGGGAGGCTCATGCTACACTCCGCGATCCACGCACAACTTACCTTGAACCCCACTGAGAGGGAGAACCACTAATTGCGACCACAAGGAGGTTACCCCCATGTGACTCTACCCTCCCTAGCAACCGGGCCAGTTTGGTTGCTTAGAAAACCTGGCAACTCCAAGGGTGGTAGTCAGCGTCAATACTTGCTAAGCTACCTAGGCCCCCAATGGCGAATAGATTTTAAATTACTGTCGCAATCAATTATTTTTGGTCACATTTGTGACCATTTTAGTCGCAGTCTGGAGCCCTGTATTATGCTTTCTATACAGGTTAGTTCTTTACAGTAACTTTTGGGGTTGGGTTTAGTTAGTTTACCTTTTTGCTTGTTATTTTGGCCTTGCTTCCTCTCGAAGAAGTTTATGATTCCATTCTTCCTAAGTTTTCAGCCTGGATTGAAGGTACATTTTTATTTATGTTGCCTCCAAGACAGTAGGGAAGTAACATAATTTGGGGGCTCGTCAAATTTAAATCTTCATTTTTTCAGTGTAGCTCAAGTGCCCAGTGTAAAGATTGTCACCTGAAGACACAATTTGTGTAAAACAGCCCTAACAAAAGTGTAACTCCGATCCTAGCATCCTCCATTGGTATTGTTGTTGTTGCTAGTGAATCGCGCATGCAAACAAAGTCAGAAGAAAAACGGTCAACACTAGATGACGTCTCTACGAGGGCTCTTTTGTGTGTGCGAACACAAGAAGGGGGAAAAGTCTCTTTGAATGTGCCATTCCTCTTAATAGTTTTCATCTTGAAAGTTCAAGGGGGAAGTACCGGGACTGCATATGGAAAAGGGGCTTGGGAAAGCTAGTTGGGAAAGTGCAGGAGGTACAGTATGTACTTCACTGCCTGTTGAACAAAGTCTTGATTATGAAGTCATTAAAACCACTGTTCTATGGAGGCTTATTGGCAGAAATTCAGATCCATATTGAAAACCACCAAACAAACCTACATATGTAGAAATGTGAGTCCCATGAAAGGGGAGTTCTTTTTGATAAATGGTCTTTATTTTGACTCTCCTTCCCCCCAGTTCAGGAGCTCCTCCCCCTAATAATTACTTGACTCCTGTGATTGGCTAAACAATGCAGAAACCTGATTCAGAGGGAGATAAAAGGAAGAACATTTTTGTTTGGGGTGGAGTGTGAGTTGTTTTTGTCCTAGAGTTGTCCTAGAGTTTAAGTTAAATCAGAGTTGTTGTAAAATCAGGCCGCATACACACTTATACATTTTCGTTTGAAAACGCATTAATTTTGCTACGTTTTATCCTTCTGAGATGGGTGTTTTTTCCAACGAAATCTGAGCTTTACGAAAACGCTCTCCCAAGTTGGATACATTTAAAAATGCCATCTTCGTATTGTAGTGTAGACAGGGAAAAAATTTGGATATTTCAAAACAGTGACATATTTGTTGTCATGTGATGCAGTCATGTTACTTTGTACAACCTTCACATTGCACTCCTTCAAAAGGCAACAGGAAGTTTACACAGAATTGCTGTCCGCCAGTGTTTCAGACCGTACATGGAAATTATGCAGGGCCTATTCTTTATGCTTTTTTCCGCATGCGCAGTAAGGAGATTTAAGCATTTTCAGATGTTTCGGTGTTAAAAGTTGCTAAAAACCTGTTGCAAATCAGTTGTTAAAAAGATACGAAAGTCTGCAGATATACTTGGTGTTTTTTGTCATTCAGTCTTTTGTAACTTTTATTTGTACTTTTTGTAAATAATTTTCACATCTTTAGCTGTAGGGAGGGAGTGCCATTTTTTGTTTACCAAGTTTTACTCGGTTTTTGGTTAGAGAGGGTGTAAGATTAGAAATAGTTTTCTGTTATTCTTTCTTTACAGATAAGTTAATGTAACTTTTGGGGTTGGGTTTAGTTAGATTAGCTTTTTGTTTGTTATTTTGGCCTAGCTTCCTCCCGAAGAGATTTGTGCTTCCATTCTTAGACAATAAACATTTTAATGAAAGTTAAATTTTCAAGTCAAGATTATTTTTCTGTTCCATCCAAGAGAGACCCTAGACTGTATGGACGTAACATACTTATCTCTAATCTCAAAGTTGGAGATGATGTGTAAAATATTGCTTGTGCTGTGTAAAAAATAATGTGTGCGTGAATGAGGAAGTGTACAAACGGTTTGTGCTACCTTGCCAAAGCTGCCTTTGCCCAGCACCATAATGAAGTTGAAGTCTGTGAGCTTCATGCGGTCTTGATTGCCATTGGCATCGTATTTGGTGATGTCATTCTTTGAAGAGCCATCTGTATTCTTAGTTCCAGGGCCAATCTTGGCTCTCTAAATTCAGAAATTATATTAACAGAAATGGATACAAAAGAAAAAGTGGACACAATGGGAAGGGGAGGCGAATGAGTGATAGATTTCACCTCAAATTTCTGCCTCAGTTCTTCATTGCCCTCTTCTCCATCTGGTGGGACTGGAACATTGAAATATTCCCCTTCCTCTTGACCCAGCAACTTAAACCTACAATTCAACCATGAGCACAAAACCATCAAAAAACGATGGCCTTGACAATAATAAACCTTATTTTGTCTAGAAAGGTTTGTATAGTTTCATGGTAGCTCTTACCATCCATTGACGCTTTGTTTCTGCAGCTCAGAGATACCAAAAGACATTGATCCCATGAAGTCATTTCTGCTGGTCAAATCCCAATCCCAAATCTCCACTGACAAACGCCTGTCCTTATCTGTAGCTTTGAGGTTACTATAACAACACAAATATGGAAACAGACATCACAAGTGTGGAATCATCACATTTGTACAACACGCATCCACCACACAAATCCACCAATACTTTTGATTGTGAGAAGGTATATTTTCAAACTTACAAGGTGAAGGTTTCGTTCCAGGTAGGATTAAGGGAGCACTTGATGGTTTTGGTCTTCTGCTTGCTCTCGCTCTTTGGGTCTGGAATTAATTTTAGCTTCACGTATGGATCTGACAGGCCATTAGGATCCATTGGCACCAAGTTCCGAGCATCCTTGACTAGAAATTGAAATATAAACAGCCATCAATGCAACATGAATGTAGAACTTCAAGGTTCTGTGAAATTGTGTATTGTTCTAAACATTCAATTGTTGAAGAATCTGTATTACAAAACATTTAAACTTGATTTTTACTTTTTCTGAAGAAAATCTGCACCGTTCACGTGATGTGGTGCTTGCTCACGCAAAATCTGTGGCTACAATGCTAGGGTGTTCTGAGTGGTTGGTAAAGTAGGGCACTGCTAGGCAGTTCCTTGGGTGTTCCTGATATTTACAAAAGTGTTGCAAGGTGGTTGCTAGGGTGATGTGGGTGGTTGCTAGGTTGTTCTTCTTGGTTTCTAGGGTACTGCTAGGTAGTTGCTAGGGTTTTAAGGTACTGCTAGGCGGTTGCTACATTTTCTTTCTTTTTTGGTGTTTGGTCAGGCATTGCTAGGCATTTGCCGGAGTGTTCTGGGTGGTTGCTAGGGTGCTGTTAGGCAGTTGTGACACTTTCTTTTTTTTATTTGGTGTTTGTTTGGGCATTGCTTGGCATTAGCCGGAGTGATCTGGGTGGTTGTTAGTGTGTTTTGAGTGGTTGCTAGGTCATTATTAAGTAATAGGTAGATGATAGGTCCTTGCTAGGCAGTTTCTAGAGTGTCTTCTCTGTTTATAGGGCACTGCTAGATAGGTACTAGAGTGTTCTGGGTGGTTGCTAGGGTGCTGCTAGGCAGTTGCTAAATTTGCTTGTGTGTGTTTGGTCAGGCACTGGCAGGTGTTTGCCAGGGTAATCTGGGTGGATGCTAGGTGCTACTATGTGGTTGGTAAAGTGGGTAGTTTCTATGGCATTGCTATGTGCTGTTCCTAAGGGGTTCCTGATGGTTTCTTGGGCATTGATAGGTGGTTGCCAGAGAGGGTGATCTGGGTGGATTCTAGGGAGTTCATAGGTTATTCTTTGTTATTGCTAGGGTTTCTTGGAGGTTGCCAGGTGAATGGTAGGGGGTTCAGGGTGGTTCGTAGGTTGATATGGGTGGTTGCTATGTAGTTGCTAAGGGTGCATTTCTGTAATAGTTGCATACCCAAAGTAAATATAAGCCCACCCCCTCATTTGTATGACTTTCTGATCCCTAGATGTGGCTTGGTTTGCTCCGTTAGGATTTTTAAAAAAAAAATTCCACCAGGTTTCCTAAAGCAAGCACCACTAAAAAAAATATATGTTATCAGCAGCAAACTATTTCCCACTTAATAATTGTAATGTTGTTATAAATTAACTGCATCGTTTCTGAACATTTCTCTAACATTTCTGAACATTTTCTCTATCTCTATCAGCAGTTTTAACAGCAGTTCTAGAGCGCTGATTAATGGGTGAGTGTGGGGGTGCGTGAATGGGATGTGGGGCGATCATTGGCGGATTGATCTCATGTTTCCAGAGGATGTTTCTGCCAGAGGCAAAAAGAGCAGAGAAAAACATAGGATCATTTAGAACATTTTGTTGCAGAGCCGGATTTTTTGTTGTTGCCAAAAATCACTCTAATAAAGATAATTCTCTTTGTTTGTCAACCTTTAGTGTTTGACACATTGGTCATTCATCGACTTGGAAATCGTCCTTGATTAAGCCAATATTTTTTTTAACAAACCTTACCTTTATTAAAACAGTCATATTCAATCTATGATTCTACTGATTTGCATGCTTGGCTAACAGTTTAAGCTGTAAAAGCAGTTTGCTTTCTGCCCTGCTGATATCAAATATCTCACAATAGATCTGAAGAATCTAAACCGTTGCAGACACACAGTGAACATATTTAACCACATTTGCTTATAACATTATATATTCAAAACCAGCACAGCAGATCACTAGTTTCTGTTTCTTCAGTCTGAGAACAGCCATTCATCTGTGCCTGGTGCTCTGGTTCATAAAAAATGGTCAAATATTATGATTTTTTTTTTTTTAAATGATAGTGACCATTTAAAACACCATGAATGCTCCAAACATGCATTGGAAATCTATACAAAAAAGAATTATGTCTGAATCAACCTGAATATGTTACACTAATGAAAGTCATTTTTAGGTTCATATCAGGTAAAAATGTCTCTTTATGGTAGCAATTGTAATTTTTTGTACAGTGTGGTCCTCTCAAGGAAAATTGCTTCATTAATTGATCTAAATATTGTCTATAGTAAAAATAATAATTCATATTTTCCTTTTTTTTTATTTGCCAATACACTTGCTAGGGTGTTTTGTGTAGTTGCTAGGTGGTTGTCTAACACTGTCAAGTCTCTATGATATTCTATTCTTACTACTAATTAGTTTAATTTTAAAACAACAGAAGACAATGGGAAGTCTGCATGGTTAATAA
Source organism: Xyrauchen texanus (assembly GCF_025860055.1). Taxonomy (NCBI): domain Eukaryota; kingdom Metazoa; phylum Chordata; class Actinopteri; order Cypriniformes; family Catostomidae; genus Xyrauchen; species Xyrauchen texanus. Next base: position 45,044,201 of record NC_068280.1, read on the forward strand.
AAATAAATGGGTGTGTTAACTCACTGGTTACTGTGAGAACATAATTTAAGATATCAGCTGTGATGAATAGTCGTCCTCTCCTTTCGGTGTGGTCTGTTCCACACAGACTGGGAACATTTTCCACACATCGTTTATGGATATTCATCATACAAGCTGCATAGAAACACACATAATTAGATTCACAGCATCACACATGCAGCGTTGCTTTCTCACTCTCTGCAGCTTACTAAGACACACATAAATGCCACAAACACCAGATATATATATATATATATATATATATATATATATATATATATATATATATATATACACACACACTCACACACCCATGCAAAACACCCACACTCACATATAGACACACAAAGATCACACCCACACTATCACAACATGTACAGTAAACTTGAAACAATGAATAGATGCATTTATAAATATAACACACAAAAAAACATTTCAAACATATATATATATATATATATATATATATATATATATATATATATATATATATTGTTACACATTCACAAACAACAAGGTGGTATTTATTGAAATATATCTATAGGAGCAAGTCTTTCACACTTAACCGTGATATTAGATGATCCCTTATTCGGCTGTGATCAGAATGGAATATAGGCATACCATAGCAATAATTTTTTTGAGTTGACATTATATATCTCTATATGATGGATTACAAAATTAATTTATTATAGTATCCAAAATCATCTCCAAACAAATAAAACATAAGAATTATTAATAAGAATTAATTACACATGCAAACAGAATAATGGCTAAAGGTTTGCATAGCATGCAGACTAGGGTTGCCATGGTGTACGGTGTTACCAGTTTTACTCAGTAAAACCACTGGTGGCCACCGGACAACACTGGTGTGAATGTTTATACCAGGTAAAAGGGGGAAACATTATGAATGGAACTTCCAATATCAGTACAATAACCAAACGAATAAACTAGCCATAAATAAGCAATAGTTGCTTAATGAAGAGTTTGCAACCCATGATAAATGAACATAAATAACACACTGAAAGCCAGATGTTCTTTACCAGTGTATCAAATTACACAGGCCGCAAAAGTGAGATCTTTGAGAATGGTGCAAATGACCTCAGATCATCTTGGCTCAGGTGTTGCTTCGAGTTTCAGTTAGCTTTTTTCCCCACAGAGCAGTTCGCTGTGAGCACAACTCTGCAGGGTCACTTTATATATAGCCTATAGGTCTGGATTAAATCATAAAATAATACAAAGACATGTTCACCTTGAACCATGATTTATATTTCAGTGATTATTATCATCATTATAATTATTATGTTTACATTTATAATTGGTTTTAGATCTTAATTTGTATTAGTAATTTTCCACCTGTTGTCATAGACAGATAGTTCTGAGTGGTGAGTTGTCATAGACAGATAGTGTGAGTGGTGGTGGCGTAGTGGCTAAAGCACAGGGCTGTTAATCAGAAGGTTCACAGGTTCTAACCCCACGGCCACTACCATTGTGCCCTTGAGCAAGGCACTTAACTTCAGGTTGCTCCGGGGGGATTGTCCCTGTAATAATTGCACTGTAAGTCGCTTTGGATAAAAGCATCTGCCAAATGCATAAATGTAAATGTAGTTGCATGATGGTAAATGGAAAGGTTGTTATATATGTTTTTGTATTTTTTACCACTGCCTTTTCGTTTCGTATGAAATGCAATTTGAATTTAGAAATGTCTTTGGTTTAATTTTTCCGTTTTTTAAATAAATGAATAAAATTTTCAATGCAAAATCATTAAAGCAAGAATATTAAACGATCCCTCAGCCGGGGGGTTGACGATGTTTGATATTGTGAGATATATATATATATATTAGGGCTGTCGATTTAATGCATTACTTCAGTGTGATTAATTTTATAAAAAATAATGCGTTAAAAAATGAACGCAATTAAATCGCAATGCCCCACAGATTCATGAGAAATGCAGCTTGTAGTACCACCTGTATACTCCAGAGGGCAGTAAGTGACACTTCAGCTGTGTGGGCAACACGCAGTTTATACAGTGACGAAAACAACCATCCAGCAGCAGCACATACATGCATTATGTTCTCGCGTTCAAAACACTTGATGGAGCTCAAATCCGAACTAAGAGATCTCAAGCTGTGTTCTAAGTATTAAACTATATTTAACTTGACACAGTGACCTAAAACATTTATGTTTATGACACAACGCACCCGAGACGCTACACAAGCATGTCTGATGCAGGTGTACATTGACGGTCCTTAAACAAGCCCTCATAATAAATCTCCAACTGATTGACAAATTCACTTGTGTAATGGATTGCTGTGAACTGTGTGCCAATGATTGGCTAATGTTCAATAATATGGTAGTAAACAATACATTGTATTCTAAAGCCACTTTTGTATTGTCTTATAAAGTATTAACTCTTCTGCCACAAGAATGTAATGCATTTTAATTATCTATTTAAAAAAAAATAATTATATTTAAAGATAACTATGTATAATTATTTCACCATTATATATTAAATTATTGTTATATGAGGGGCTTTTTCAGCATATATTTGTATATGCGATTAAATGTGATTAATTGCGATAAATTAATCAGGACACCATGTAATTAATAAGATTAAAATATATATATATATATATATATATATATATATATATATATATATATATTTTTTATGCAAATATTGTGAACATATGTCTTGCGTATCACACAGCCCTAGAAGGGAACAAAACAAATTCATTACCCTTCCAAATCAGCAAACTGTGTGCTGTGAGGAAAGGTAATAAAACAGCAACATTACACTCGCAACAACCCACAATAAATAATATATTACCCCGGACAACTTAATACCCAACTGGTAGAGAATGCACGGATTCGTTGTCAAAGAGATGTTGCCCTTCACAACTGTTGAAAAGCCATCTTTCAAAAAGTCGAACAACACATTTTAATTGCACTTTTGTTCCAGTTTCATTTGAAGTTTTAGTTAAAATAAATAAAAACTAAAAGTTCAAAGTTTGAAATCAAGCTGCCTTGCATTATTGTGTAGACTTAACAAAAATTACCCCATAGTACCACTTAGCGTCTATAAAGACGTCAATGGAAAGGAGGAGGCGAGAACCGGCTTGTCAATATAAATAATATTTTAATATAAAACTTAAACAGAAGACAAACACAAACATGACGGACATGTCCGTAAACTATCTCTGTCTCCCGCACAATCCTCCGCAGTCGGCCTTTATCCCTGTCGGAGGCTTGATTAGCCTGATAAGGGTCCGGGTGTGTATAATCACGACCCGACCCCACCCTCCGCCCTGCCACTGCGTCCAACCAGCAGTAATACCAGTGTTAGTCGGTTTGAACGTGAACACTGAACCGGTGTGAAAATTATGATACCGTGGCAAGTCTAATGCAGACATGATTTTTTGTAATAAGATTTCACAGAATGAGTTTCATTCTGTGCCATCTGAGTCATCATTGAGTCTGTGTCATGTACTTTGTACCATCTGCTGGTGGCCACATTTAACATTGTGCTTCGTGTGGATTATCTAATGATCTATGCATCTGATTACCTTGTTTGTGGACTCATTTGAAAAATATTTGCCTCCTCTAAGTAATGGTACTTGAAAATATTTAATTTAAATTTTTATTTTTCGTCAAGTTATAAGCGAAAACGCGGCATATAATCAACACCGGTTCACAGGAAACATAAATATCAAAGACATTAGCTATTACTCGCTATATTTTTATCTGTAAGTAAAACAAATAGGTAGCCTTCCATCAACATATGACACATGGCTATTTGATCAGTGTGTATTTTGACAATAATGTTTTCCCTCGCAGAGCCTTAAGGTTTAAAATCCCAATTCTTGAGATCAGCAATGGAATTTGCACTAGTAAAAACATTCATTCTTGACATAAATTATGGCGTCATAACTTGCGGAACTAACCATCCTTAATATCAAAAATAAAATTTCAACGAGTAAATATTTTTTTAAATCTTAAATCTGCATTTTCACTAGTACAATTTCACAATGATCTGTCATTTACTCTTGTTCAAAACACAATTACAGATTTTTATAATGAACTTCGTACTAGTTGTAATGATTCACTCTTTCTCTCACAGACACACTGCATCTCTCTCACGCATTTGCCGCTGTTTGTTCAATGTATCATTATACATTAAATCATGACATATCGCAATACATATCGTATCATGAGGTGGTTGGCCATACCCAGCCCTAAAAACTAGATTTTTTTTTTTTATCTTTCACAAGTGGCAATATTAATTTAAATATCTATAATGTGATTGTAACTAGTTAGAATCCTTTTAGATTACTCTTACATTTAATGATATCTGAAATTCTGAATTTAACATATTAAAATGTATTTACAGATATCAAAAATTAGCATTGTACTCAATTGGTGATATCAGGAATGGACATTTTCCCTAGTAACAATCAAATTTTTGTTATTAAAAATGATAATTTTTAATTGTGTGGTGGGGTCGTTCCGCCACATTTGCATGCAGTACATTGCGGATATGTGAAAATGGAATTTCAACTAGTAAGATAATTAATCATGGATAATGTGGTTTTCACTAGTGGCAATGTCACAGTGTTCAGATATTTGTAATGTGATTGTAACAAGTAAGAAAGCTGTATCTTTAATTACTCTTAAGTTTCATGAAATCTGAAATGAACATTGCCATTTAGTGAAAATCTATAATTCACATCCAGCACGTGATTAAATGTCAAAAGGGCTACACTGTTTGCTGCCTCATGTTTTTAAAACAGTATTTTAAACAATTGGTATTATGAAATGGTAAAGGTTTCAAACAGTAGTACACATGTCCTCTGTATATTGCATGTTTAATTCAGCACATGATGTCTAGTATCACATTGGAAATAAATACATCTATTTTGCATTTTAAATACAATTTTGTGCAAAGATGTCTTACTGCACTCTTGGAAGTTCGATCAAACAATATGCAAAGACATTTCTTTTTTAAAATCATGACTTTTGTTACATCTACATCATAACTATTCTTTTTTAATAGAAGAAAGAAAAAGAAGCTTTACAATTTCATAAATCCATCAAACAAGATGTGTGTTTCATGCTTCACCTGAAACAATGTGGGATCATAGTTAATCTCTGCCAACTGAGCAGATCAAACAGTTATGGCTCAGAATGTGTGTGTGTGTGTGTACTCACTGTCGCATTTCATCCCTTGGTGTATGAGCCCATACAGTAGAGATCCACAGTGGTCACAGAATGTAGGGCTGGAGTATGTGTGTACCTTAAACTTATGTTTACTGCGGGGGTCCTGAGACACAAAACACAAGAGTCAGTGTATTCATCTATACCACCACATTCCACAGCTCACTAGATAAGATGAAATAATAAAAACAAAAAGAAAACTAATAATAATATAATGCATATTTGCAGAAAATATCTTACCAAAGTAACTTAACGCAGCTGTTAGCAAATAAAGAATCTAACCGCAGCCAATCAGAAAACCTGGAAGCGGCTCTCTGCAAATGATGTGTGTTTGGGGCGGTGCTACCTGTTTGTTTGAACAATGAAACCTTCTCACAAACTATGATTATTTGTTTCCAGCTCAATTTGGCAGGGAAGATCTTGAATTATAATTTCAATTAAAGTGATAGTTCATCCAAAAATCTCAATCTCATAATTTTCTCACCATCATGCATTCCAGATGTGTATGAATTTCATTCTTCTGCTGAACATAAAGGAAGTATTTTAGAAGAATATTTCAGCTCTGTAGGTCCATACAATGGAAGTGAATGGTGGCCAGAAGTTTGAAGCTCCAAAAACCACATGAGATGAGGTATTCTTCTAAAAATCTTAATTTGTGTTCTGCAGAAGAATGAAAGTCTTACACATCTGGGATGGCATAAGGGTGAGTAAATTATAAGATAATTGTCATTTTTGGGTGAAATATCCCTTTAATGTACATTTATATCACTATACTTTGTCTTAAATTACTCTGGCATATATATATATAATAAAAAGTCAACACATCAGTGGGATTTCAAATACAGCTGCTGAGGGAGTGACAGTAAATTTGGCATCTATGTTTTTCTCTCTTCTAACTGCAATTATCCATCTCTATCTATTTGTTTCCATTTTTGGAAAGTCATAGAAATGTAATAGATTATTTTTTAGGTCATTTTAGGTTATTTTTTTAAGCAGATTGGAATGCAGAAAATTATTTGCTGTGGTTTTCCATTCAGTGCTATAGAAATGTACTCTGTTATAGTTTAATTCCACAGTCCACACTCAGAAATTATGTGAAACGGGTCCATGGAGTGTTTGATTTTTTTTTTGGGAAATGTATATATATATATATATATATATGTATATATATATGCATGTGTGTGTGTGTTTGACGCTGTTCTTAGCACAGAAATTGAATACACAGGTTGCAATCAGAACACTAATGCAGTGGCAAAATCATTTTTAATAGAATTGCATTGCAAGATCCAAGATAAATGTAGAGACTAAAATGCCAAGTGCCAATAACAAAAACAAAAAGGTAATGTAGTGAATTTTGAGTAAGTGTACCTCAGTCTTCAATGGAAATAATAATAAAATATTAGGAAATCAAAAAGAAAATATAAAAAGACGGAATTCATTACGGGGCATTTTTAGCCCCAACATTTTGAATTAGGAGGCATTTTTGTCACTTATAGTGAAATTTTTGCCCAAAGCCCCCATACATTCGGACCCAGATATATCAACCACTGAAAACCCCCATGATAAAGATGGCATGTTCAGTTTAGTAGTATGCTGCAGGTACACTCTGCTGCTATGTGGCATTAACAGTGTCTTACATTTTTGACAGCTAGAGGGCGCCAGTGTAGAAATCAAACCAAAGTAAATGTATATTGAGCTGCAAAGATTACCACAAAACACTACACAGTTTTGAATATTGTATTTTGTACAATAAATAAATGAAATAATAAACAAATACAAATGAATCAACACCTTTAATCATCTTATCTGGTATTTTTCTTGTGACCCAACAAAAACGGGGTCAAGGGTCAATTGACAAGGGTCAACATGCAAAGCTAACCTACCCATCAGCAGCACTTCAGAGGAATGCAATTACGATTACTAGAAAGATGATGAGAATGGCACTTCACGCCCTGGTGAAGTAAAATTCACTAAAAAGAAATATAATTGGCTGCAAAGCAGAGATAATGCACAACACAGGAAGCTTGTGTGCATTTGACTGTGTGTGTGCCGGCTTTTACACATTAGGAGGAAGCGTGGTTATAAATAGAGATTAGAGAAGAGAAAACTGATGTCTCTTGCCATGTGAATACATTTTGAGAGCGTCCACATGAGGAATATGATTAGTGTTAGGCTTCATTAAACAGTACTTAATCAGTTACCACAGAATAAATATTTAAACTGCTCACCAAGCAGACTTTATACATGAGTATGCGCGTGTCTGTGTGTACTGCTTAGTCATAGGAAGATGTTTCAAAAAGGAAGTGTATTTCACTTTCAGAAATTGTGGCGCAACAAGACGCTGGCTGACTGAGAGGGGGGTGGGTGCAAGGGTTACTCTGATACAAAATTTTGGCTTTGGTATGAAACCAGCTTTGGTACCTCGGTATCGATACTAACTCGATACTTATTTTTTTTTTGTGTAACAAAAATGTACACAGAAGATTACTTGTCTAAAAGAATGGCATAAATTCTTATACATACAAATTATGCCTTTTCTGTTTTAATTTTTCTGGACTCCATATTAAATGTTTTAAATGTTATGATCAAATTAATTTGAAAATATAAATCAAATGAAAATGTAATCCTTAAAAACAAAATTTTATATATATATATATAAAAGAAATTGTAAAAAAAAGATGCACAATAGAGCTTTACAGTATTAATGAAATAGATTAAAATAAATAAATCTGATTACCTGTGGCAAAAAGCTGCCATGGCTGTATCACACAACATGTTGATATTCAGTACACTTGCTTATGTGATACTGCTAACAGATAATAATACTAATAAAATAGCCATTTAATACTACATTATTGTTACTATGAGTATTATTGCAACAGCTTTGAATATTACACTTTTAAACAGTAGTAATATTTTTCTGTCGCAATGTCTTCAATTTCACGCATCCAGTTAAATAAAGCTCTCATTTCAGTGTGACTTTTATTTTGAAAGATCTTTGAAGTTCTTCCTGTTTGTGAAGGGTTCGTTATATCAAGCTTTCCGCAACTCGCGAACTGAAATCTCCGAGCTGCATTGGAGAAAGTGTTTATTTGAGAGTTCACAGCCATTTATACACTCAACACACTGATCTGTGGCTCTGCAGATGGATACTATTGGACACACTGCATGAAAATCAAGCATCAGCAGTGTGTTTTGCGTTTGTGTGTGCCTGTGTGTTGCGTTTGTGTATGTGTGTGAAGGAGATGACAGGACAGAGAGGCACCTCTTCTTTTTTGCACTACGTATGTATGTGTGTATGTATGTATTTATGTATGTGTGTCTGTGTGAATATGTACGTATGTGTATAATCATTTTTTATTATTATTATCTATGTCTTGCTGCTGTTTTGTATTGTTGTACACTGGAAGCTCCTGTCACCAAGACAAATTCCTTGAATGTGTAAGCATACTTAGCAATAAAGCTGATTCTGATTCATACTGTGGCACGCAGTGCATGTGACTGTATATTATTTAATTAAATGACATCCTTCTGCGGTTTAATGATCACACTTATTATTATTTTCAAATGGTCTTTGATTTCATCTCAAAACTTTCACATTACACTACATTTTGCTAATGGCAGCATACTTTAATAGGTTACTGAAATGAACAACAAGATGATATCATACCATTTTACATTTTTAGGTATCGTGATATTTCGTTAGTACCAGTATACCGCACAACACTAGAGGGTGCATTGAAATAGTTGTTTCTTTTCTGGTAATTTCACGATACTTGCCTCTGATGCTGGGCCCTTGTCGGCCCCCGGGCAGGAGAAAGTAACAAACTCATGGCAGCGTTTGTGGACCACAAAACAGCACACTGGGGAAAGAGAAAGAGAATTATGAGGTACAAGACACATGCAATACAAGACAATGTGGCCCCCAAAAGTATTTGTACACTTAAAGACCAACTTAAATATGTATAATTGCATTAGATACTATTTTTTTAAGAAAAGATGTCATAAGCAAATTTTACAAGCATATTGAAGTTTTAGGTTTTAGCCTAATAACAAAACAAAAGATATCCTAATTTAAGTTTGGCTTAAGCATTCAAATATTTTTGGTATCACTGAATTTATGGGTGTTTCTTCATCTCTTGGCACGTTCATGTCACAGGGATTGAATTTTCTAAAACAAACAGATTTAAACGTTTTTCTTTTTGTTATATGAACATCTCAACTGAAACTAAATTGGAAACTATTTACCAGGTCATCATCATTTATTTTTTGTATTTTTCAAATACATTTTATCTACAGATTTTATTGTTTTAGCCTTGTACCGGACCCATACATTCAATATGACACAATACATTTTGACTATAAAAATACAAATTATTAAGTGCATGAAACATAAACAATTAAAATATTTATTGTGTCAAAATAATGTCTATACATTTTTTTTTTTACATTTACGACTGTTACACAATTTTGCCCCTAATATATATATATATATATATAAAGTTGCAACCAAAATTATTCAGTTCAAAGAGAACATGACATCAATAGTATCGGTCTGGTTTAGATATGTTGTTTCACAACGACCTTTAACCCTCTAGACTACATTTCATAATGAATTTGCATACAAAGACAAAACTATCAGTTAATCAACAAATGAAAAGAATTGATGTGTAAATAACCTTTACATCATTACAAAAATGACATGTTTTAATGTAGTCTAAGTATATCTGTAACAATGTGGACCTGAGCCAAGCATCATGTTCTAACCATTTGAATTGCCTTATGTCTCTAATTGCCCAATTACTTACTACTGTATAATAGTTAAACAATAGACCACACCTTCTGAGGTTATGTACAATCACAATGTGCCTTCAAAACTCTTTTTCTAAACTAAAGGTGACCCTCATGTTGGTCCAAACTTGTATTAATTTCTTTCTTGGTCGGAACACAAAATGAGATATCATTCACAAAATCAGAAAGGCAGCCCTAGTCACCATTCACTGCATGGAGTGTTTCACTCTGACAACTCAAGTTGTGTTTCACATTTTGTTTTCAGGAAGAGAATTACTTTAAATACATATATCTGTTAGAAGCTGATTTGATCAACTTTTAAGATTACACTAATATCTAGATATAAAAGCCACAACTTTGTCTCCAAAGTAAAATTAGATGAAAAAATGTGAATAAATAAAAGTACTGGGTTTGTCTGGGTCTGCTTAAAAGAATAGAACAAACACAAACTCTATCTCTACTCTCGCAGTCACACTACACTTCGCGCTCCAGTCAATTCCACTCATGCGCATCTGAACTCTGGTGAACGGAAACGCTAGCTCATATGAAGAAATTTTGCATTCCACTGCGCTTAAAAGTTTGGTGAACCCAGCAAATTCGTATGTTACCAACAGAAGATCGAAATGTCACACACTTGGTTAACTAAAAAGAATGCAATTTTCAGAGCTGTATCCTATTGTTTCAGGAAAGTGATTGGTATATTTTAATAACATACCAACTACTATGGTAATAATTATATTATTTTTTATTTATTATTCATAAAAACCAGAAGCCCTCAAGTGTGACACATCCTGTCTATAACTGACTTCGGCTGAAATCTAATCCTTTATTGAATGTGTCCTCACCCTTCTGACCTCAGACTTGTAGTAAAGATGTCTTTTCAAAGAACCCTATTAAGAGGAAGTATTTTCTATATTGTGAAAAGTGCAATGTAAATAAAACTGACTTGACAGCAATAAAGAATCAACATCAATCAGATACAGTACATACACACAACACAAAACTAGAAATTAATGATCATTAACCACAGGGGATCTCTTGCATTTATTATTAACCAGACTATTAAATATGCATTGTTTCAGAAATTATTTATGAGGTTGACAACTCAAATGGCAACTGATGCGATCTGTGATTTTTCTGCAAACTCTCTCTACCTATCCATCTGATACACACGTATTTACGTGCATTTTCTTTTAATACCTTGTCGGACCTGACAGACCAGGTAGACATATATACAAAGACAGATGTAAAAGGGAGAGAACCAAATGCACACACACACATGGTAAATCTTTCTAATCTAGCCCACATTGATTTTCCAACCACAGGAATTCAATGTTGGTTATACGAAGGAGGAGGTAGGATGGTCGAGTTACAGCCGCCCACACTGTGGCCAAAGGATCTCCCCTTAATGTGCTAACAGTCTATTCTATTCTGTCTAACCCTGCCCCTTTTACAGAGAAGCATTCCAGGACATTCCCTCCATAATCTGTCAGCTGTTGCCTAGCAACAAGACTTAAGGGTTAAAGAGGGTGGAACGGTTCTCTCCGTTAAATGTCAAGTTTATAGCCTGTCTTGGATTAACTCTTGACAATCTAACCATTATAAACATGCACACATTTGTGTATTGTTATGATAGGACACACTTCTCATCCATGATGTCACAGACATGTTTTCTTTGGTAGCTAAGCAAGTTCAGACCTGTTCAGTACTTAAATGTTTGACCTTTTGTTCTTCTCAAACACTTAAATATGGTACAGCAGCAAAGGAAAAGCTGCTTTGGCAAACACTTACCCAGATATGTGTGTGATTCCTTAGGGCATCAAAAACTTCTAAACCCTATTTTACCCAGGAACTTGCCACTTAACCATGGATTAATTGTTCCTAGATTTCCTAGAATAATGTTGATGATTCTGATAATGTCAACAATAGGTTTCTTATTCAGAACCGGTTTCATTTTTTTAAATACTGGAATTGGATGTTTTTTATGGCTTTCGGTTACATTAACAGTTCTCAAACGTGCATTCTTGTACTACAGCATGAAACATACAGCACGACCAGTGTAGACTGATTACCAAAAAAATTGCACTTATGAGCCAGTGTTTTTGAATCTGCAATGGAAACATACAGCCTGACCAGTGTAGTCTGATTCCTGAACAAATGACTCGTATGAGCTAGTTCTTTTGAAAATACAGCGCAAAACATGCAACGTGACCAGTGTAATCCAATTCCTGACCGAATGAGTGGATTCTTTTGAATCTATAGTGCGAAACCTACATTGTGACCAGTGTAGTATGATTCCCGAATTGCGATCCGTCTCTTTTGAATCTACAGTGCAAAACATATAGTGTGACTAGTGTAGTATGATTCCCAAACAAATGACTCGTTTGAGCTGGTTATTTTGAATCTACAGTGCGAAACCTACAGCGTGAGCTGGGCTGCTTTCCCAAAAGCATTGCAAGCTTAAGTTGATCGTAGAGAACATTGGCGCCAATAGTTTCTACGATCTACTTAAGCTTGCAATACTTTTGGGAAAAGCAACCCAATGTAGTACGACTCCCAAACTAATGACTCTTATTAGCCAGTTCTTTTGAATATAGAGTGTGAAACCTACAGTGTGGCCAATATAGTTCAAGTCGATTTTATTGAATCTACACAAAAAAAAAATATATATATATACAGTACTACCTCCCAAAACGAATAGTTTCTTTTCCGCCAGTTCGTTTAGTGAATAATAAAAAAAATTACAAAAGTACTCAACTGCAATTGATTCATTTCCAACTTAAAATGAACCAAGAATTGTTAACTGTATGTGTTTTTGAGGCTTGAGAGACTTAAATCAGAGTAATTACTGGATGACTGTAAGATAAACATGAGTTTTGTTCCAATAACTTATTTATAAATTCAATTAATTAATAATATTCAAAATTAGACTTCGTATTTTCAAACATTTTCTTCACAAAATAAATACAAGAATCGTTAATGGAATCATTAAGGCACTGTAATCGTTAAGAGGAATCGGAATCATTCAATTCCTTTAGATTCCTATCCCTCGTCAACAAACAACAAAACAAAAGGGAACTCCATTTTTACAAGTCAGTCCACAAAAATGTTATACTTCTGGCGCAGACACATTTACCTTTACTCTGCAAAATTCCACGGGCGAAATTCCCATCTTAATGGGAATCCGCACGATTATGAATGTCGCTCTATGGAATTCCGGTGGCGAACAATTTGCCCTCACAGATTTTGTGTGGAGTACCCATGTTGACCAATAGGATGTTGCTTGGTTTGGCAGTGACCTCTGCATGGGCGGTGCTTCGTACAGAGCTACTCTAAATATTCACAGTGGACAAGGATACCGTTTTGGCTGCGAGTTTATTTTTAACATCACTCTCACAGAGTTTTAAGTGTAGCATTACAACGAGGCTGCTTGGCATTTCCTTTTTTTGCTGGTTTCCTATGCGCTCAACATTCGCGGAATTTTGCATACAAAGGTAAATGTGACCGTGCCTTTATGTAATAGTGATTTTGATGCTTGTCCTAGCAAGCACTACTCATAATCGCAGCATATTCAAACTGTGCACAAATGGCAAAATTAGGCCTTTACACTCATTCATTATGGAATCTCAAAATGGAAATCCCACAGCTACATGCATCTTAATTAGAGTCAAGTTCATTATAAATAAGATCATTCTGTTCAATTATTGCCCTCCAGTCATTAGAGAGGTGTGATTACAGAGGGTTCATGCAGTTAGTGATGAAGGGGCTCTGTAGCTGCAATCAGTTTGTCTCTGTCCCTTTAAAACCTTCTAAGCAATGTTCATTGCTTTTTAGCCTTTATTTTTACTAGACAGCAAAGAAGACAGGAAAATTAGGGAGGGGTTGTCCCTGTGAGTCAATGGCATGTCAGGAGGACTACCGACTATGCCACAGCTCTGACATAGCCCAATTTTAGAAGGAAAAACTTAAGTTGTGTGCCTGAGTGCAAAGCATACAGTGAAAGTCTTGCTTGGCCAACACGTTACAAATGTGCATTCCTTTTGTAAATTCTTAACAAGCATTCTTGTGTTACTGTGACAAACCTCATTACTCATGTGTGCGCAATTACTCAGGTAGCTATAAACAGAACAGTTTAAATAACATTAACAAACATGCTCAGCAAGATTCTCTTTAAAGTGATGCTCTGCAATAACCGTAGTTGACTAAAATGACAATATTATACATAATGCCGTCTATAGAGCACAACAGTGCAACTCTTCTTTTTCAGTTGCCTTAGCTCCAGAAGTATTTTTCTCATTTATTTGTACCATAAGTTTTTTAATAAAATTCTTCTTAAAAGAGTTCTAAGCCATGAACAAATCCAACCAGCTCCGAGGGCAATCACAACATTACAAATGACATGACTACAAGTACAATCCCCTGAAGCATTACAAAAGACGTAACTGAATTTAAAACAATACAACAATTAAAACTATTCATTATAATTATAGAAACAATACATTATACGCAGTGCTTAATGGAAGTCGCTGCAGAGGTCTTTTAGTGCTCTTTGTTGGCTTTGATTCTCTGATTGGTGGATCTTTCTCAGCAAGATAATGGATACTGTAGTTCTTAACCAGGAATTCCATTTTAAAACACATTTTTAAATGTTGTTATTTAATCCAAACTGATGGCTTTAACAGAAGCATATACCATCAACAACCTCAGAGCTCACGGTAGGTTTGTCTTTAAAAGTTATCGTTAAAATTAAATTCAGCTATGAAGAAAATGATTGCGATTTTATATTTCGGAACTAGACTGTTGCGTGCCATAGCTCCCCTTGGTGGAATTTCAGAGAAGCAATCCCGCTTCAATTCCCACAACTTCAAAGCGCATCTTATGCATACACATTTTTTATGTTACAATCAATAACATAAAAATGCGATCATGCAATGTGACCAAATCACAGCTAATTAAAAAAAATACTACTTTTCTGTTCCGCAGAAGAAGAAAAAGAGAATAATATGGGTTTGGAACAACACAAGAGTGAGTAAATGATTAGACTTTCATTTGTGGATGAACTGTGCCTTTAAGTATCAGCCAAGCAGAATCAGATATGCAGCACTCTCTTGACACCACTGAAAGTATATGCACATTTTTAAACTATAAGTGTACATGCAATAAATGAAAACAGCATTGATAACAAAAATGGGTAGCAATTTTGAAATGATAAAAATGATATTGTGTTACATATTGTAGAACCAGTAGGGCTACAACTTACAATTATTTTGATAATCGATTAATCGAACAATTATAAGAACTATTATTTGACTATTCGGTGATTATTGCAATGATTAATCATTAGCTCTTAACCGATTATACAGCTTGTGCCTCAACTTAAAAGGTTGTATTAAACGTGTTTACTAACAATAAAGAGGACCAAATCATCTTTTAAAAATAAATTCACTGAATTAAAGGGAAATAAATATTTTTATTAAGTTTAATTCAGTAAAACAATTCACTGCAAAAAAATAAAGAAAAGTGTTTTTCTGTCTTGTTTTCCATTTAAAATAGTCTAAAAATCCTTAAAACAAGATACATTTACTTGAAGCAACATATAATATATTTAGGCTATGGACTTTGACGGGAAAGAGCCAGGCTGGAAGGAGATCCAGGAGGTGGTTAGAAGGGCAAGGGCAAACTCCGCTCCAGGGCCCAGTGGAGTACCGTATAAGGTTTATAAGAACTGTCCAAGACTACTCCACAGACTCTGGAAGATCCTGAAGGTGATTTGGAGGAGGGGAAAGGTAGTAGACCAGTGGAGACAGGCAGAGGGTGTGTGGATCCCGAAGGAGGAGAAGTCTCAGAAGATCGAGCAGTTCAGGACCATCTCACTGCTGAATGTTGAAGGAAAGATTTTCTTCAGCCTAATTTCCAGGCGACTGACAGACTACCTCCTGAAGAACTCCTACATCGATACAGCAGTCCAGAAGGGAGGAATCCCAGAGGTATCTGGATGTCTGGAGCATACAGGTGTGGTCACTCAGCTTATCAGGGAAGCCAGGGAGAACAAGGGGGACCTGGCTGTGCTGTGGCTGGACCTCGCAAATGCCTATGGATCCATACCCCATAAACTGGTCGAAGAGGCGCTGAACCGGCATTATACCCCGAAGAAGTTCAGAGACCTCATCCTGGACTACTATACCAACTTCCATATGAGAGTCTCCTCCGGGAACAACAACCTCAGACTGGCACAAGCTTGAGAAGGGAATCATCACTGGCTGTACAATCTCAGTCATCCTTTTTGCACTCGCCATGAACATGCTGGTGAAATCTGCGGAGATGCAGTGCAGGGGGCCCCTCTCGAAGTCTGGAGTTACACAGCCACCCATCCGAGCCTTCATGGATGACCTGACAGTGACCACAACATCTGTCCCAGGCTGCAGGTGGATCCTGAACGGCCTCTAGGAGCTGATGTCCTGGGCTCGCATGAACTTCAAGCCGGCTAAGTCAAGGTCCCTCGTGCTGAAGAAAGGGAAGGTCACTGACAAGTTCCTCTTCTCACTTGGCACCACCAAGATACCATCACTGACAGAGGAACCTGTGAAGAGCCTGGGGAAGGTGTTCAATTGTAGCCTGAGAGATGTAGCTTCCACAAAAGCGACCAACCAAGACCTGGAGACCTGGCTGTCCGCGGTGGACAAGTCTGGCCTTCCTGGCAAGTTCAAGGCCTGGATTTACCAGCATGGCATCCTCCCTCGGATCCTCTGGCCCCTCCTGGTGTATGAAGTCCCCATTTCAACGGTGGAAGGCTTTGAGATGAGGATTAGCAGGTTTTTGCGCAGGTGGCTGGGACTGCCTCGAAGCCTGAGTAGCATTGCACTATATGGGCAGAACAACAAGCTGAAGCTTCCCATGAGCAGCCTGAGCGAGGAGTTCATGGTGACGCGGTCCAGGGAGGTCTTACAGTATCGGGATTCCAGTGATCCAAAGGTTGCCCAGGCTGGGATTGAGGTCAGGACAGGGCGGAAGTGGAGGGCTGCCGTGGCAGTGGACGACGCAGAGTCAAGGCTACGGCAAAGGGTGTTGGTGGGCTCAGTGGCACATGGGAGAGCTGGCCTGGGCAGCAGAAGAACTCCTTGCTATGACAAGGTAGAAGGGAAAGAGAGGAGGTCCCTGATCCTGGAGGAGGTGCGTGCAGGAGTTGAGGAGAAACGAGCTTGCCAGATGGCTGGGATGCGGCAACAGGGCGCCTGGACAAGATGGGAGTGAACAGTGGAGCGCAAAGTCACATGGACTGAGCTTTGGAAGGCTGAACCCTACAGGATAAAATTCCTGATCCAGGCGGTCTATGACGTGTTGCCAAGTCCATCCAACCTCTTCTCCTGGGGAAAGGTGGAGACACCAGCATGCCTCCTATGCCAGAGGAGAGGAACGTTGGAACACATCCTGAGCTGCTGTCCAAAAGCCCTGGGCGAAGGGCGTTACCGCTGGCGGCATGACCAGGTCCTAAAAGCCGTAGCGGATTCTATCTGCAGTGGAATTAGCCACAGCAAGAGCCTTCGCCCAGTGAAGACCACAGCCTTTGTCAGAGCTGGGGAGAAGTCAATACCAGCTGCCCGGGGACCTCTTCTGGCCTGTTGGCAACGGCGCGCGACTGGGAGCTGGCAGTTGATCTGGGCAAGCAGCTGAAGTTCCCTGAAGCAGTTGCCATAACAACATTAAGGCCTGACATTGTGCTCACCTCAGAGGCCTCCAAGCAGGTGATTCTCTTAGAGTTAACAGTGCCTTGGGAGGACCGTATGGAGGAGGCCAACGAAAGAAAGAGGGCAAAGTACTCCCAGCTTGTGGAGGGTTGCCGGAGCAATGGGTGGCGGGCAATATGCCAACCTGTCGAAGTGGGATGTCGAGGTTTTGTGGGCCATTCCCTTTGCAGGGCCTACAAAATGCTTGGCATCACAGGGGCGAGTCAGCGAAGGGCCATCAAGTTGGCCACTGATGCTGCAGAAGTAGCATCAAGGTGGCTGTGGATCAGGAGAGGAGAGGCATGGCGTGTAGGGTAGTAGCGCCACCTGGACATAAGCTGGGACTTGATCACCCCGGCTGGGTCGCCTAGGGGAGGGGGTCTGATTGTTGAAAGACCCGAAACCCCCCGTGATCCTAGGTTACATCACTGATGATATGTCCAGGTGCACCAGACGGTGTATCAAAAACCAGACTTGCTTTAAGAGAATGTATCTTAAATATAAGTGGATTTTGTATACGTGTATTTTTTCACTTCTGCGAGTGCAGTAAAGACAAAATATACTTATATTCAAGATTTATTCTCTAAAAAGCAAGACTACATATCTTATATGCAGCTTCTCTGGTGAATGCATCTTTTTTATAGGATTTTTAGATATTTTAAAATATTTGTATTTTTTATATTATATTCAACAAAAAACATTTTGTTGATGAGAAAATGTCTTCTACAGTATAGCAGCTAAAGAAAATGTACATTGTTTTAAAGGAGTTTTAGATATTTTTATTGGAAAACAAGCTAAAACAAATAATAAATATATTTTGTATAATGGGGCAAAGACTACCCTCTCTCACCTCTCTGTTTAGTTCAATCCAACTTTAACTCACAAAAAAACTAATTCTCTCTCATTAATAAAGCTGCGTATCGTTCTTCATGATAAGAAACACACAGTGACATATATATTATGATTCAGTAAGTCGTGAGCCATCACGTTATAATCTAGCTGCATTAAGCGCAACTCATAGAAGAGGCACTGACCGCACAGAGAAATGCCCATTTTGGAGCTTGATGTCATTTACATGATCTGCTTCCATATTATTTGAACTTTAATAAAGCTATAACACATTAAATATAACTGTATATAAGATGTAACGCTGGGCTGTTTCCTTTAAAGACGCTCAAAATGCAAGTTTTGTTCCAGCTCCAATACTCCACAACGAGAGTGTTTCTGTATTTACTTATTTTATATTTTTGCATTATAATTCCCTCATACGTTGCGATCTACATCACCTGAAGCTGTTTGGAAGGTTTGGAGTGCATCTGGACAGTGAGCTGTTCTCTTCCTCTCCTCAGTCAGACGCGAACTGCGGTGCTGCTCTCGCGCATTATCGTTAAAGTTTAATGTGATCTCATGCTATGTTAAATGAGATCAAACGACTATCTGACAACAAAAATCTTTGTAGACAATTTTTTTATTGTTGACGTTGTAGATAACGTCGACTAATCGTTTCAGTCCTAAAAACCAGTATATTCAAACATCACATTTTGGTACAGTTCCATTACGTTTTAATCCGCAGTCATTTAATACAAACCTACCTGCTTGGTTTTTACATTTACATGAACATGACTTGCAGCATTACAATGACTTTAAAATGCTGGCATAATGAAAAAAAAGAAAGCATTATGACTGGGTGTATAGGTAAAAATGCCATTATTAAAAGTATTTTTTGTGCATTTTCTATTGTCTTTCTCTGTTAGCTAGGTTCAACATCAAAGGTAGCTTTCAGTTAAGCCTCTTGTTTGCATTATCTCCCTCTTCCTTTTCACCACCACACTCTCTTCACCTCAGTCTAAGTCTAAAAGTATTTGCCAGTAAAATTAAATGGTAAATATAGCTGTTGTGCTTGTAATCGAACACATCCCTTTGTTACCTGAAATAGGTCAGGGAAAAAAGCTCTGGCCTACTCTCTTAATGCTTGATGTAACTTTTTCTTTTTCACTTCTACCCTCACTTCCCCTTACAAACTCGTACACAAACAAGAGTTGAAACATGAGCATGTAAACATCATTATATATAAGAGATGGGACTCATGGATGTGTAAATATAATCTATTAAAATGAGCTTTTTTGGATTTTAAAAAAAGTTTTTTTAAAAATCATGTTTAAATGATCTAAAAGTTCATTTATTTCAACTTCTAGGAGTACACTAACGAATAGAGATGACCTCCAATATAACAGACATGGATTAAAAGCCACACAACTCCAGTTTGAATTCATGGAGTCTTACAAATTCAGCTAATCTCCTTAAATGCCCACATGAACAAACAAACAAATTATGACAATTATTATTGTCAAATAAGAAATGTAATTAGTGCATAATGTAAAGTGCAGACTGTGTGTGTATGCGTGTATGAAAATATGAACTAGACAGAGGTCTGTATGCACTGTTTCGTTGATCTTTATTTCTTGTAAGTATGTTTGTGTGTGTGCCCACATAGTAAATGATCAACATCATAAATGAATGCTACCATATCGCTGCTGCATCAGCAGCTGCTTAAACTGGCTCTCCCAGAGTACTGTGAATATACAGTATAAACACAGTGGATATGTTCTTCTGCTCCATTACTTTAATACACAAGAAGAAAAAATAAATGCCCTCAAACTGTTGATTATGCAATATGTCAGTGAGTTAAAATTGGTACTATGCCAAATATGCACTGTATCAGGAAGAGAGAGACATATATTCAAATTAGACAAATCAAAGAACTCATGATGACAGGCTTTCATAAAATTGTTGCCAGAGGAAAATGTTATCAGAAAATGAACGGCTAGTGTAGGGAAATATTTAGGAAGCCAATCAAAGCCGGTTTGCATTATTTTGCAAAAGTTATGCACATTAGAGAGTGAAAAGAGAAGAAAGTTGAAGAGAGTTGCTCTGCGATGCGTGATAAAATATACTAATTAATTCCATAAATTTGTTGGAGACCATGTGGAGGAAGAAAATACAGGAGCGAGGCGTTATTTCTGAGCAGGCCATTTGTGTTAAAACGCACAGATGACAGTTTCAGTCTCACAGTAGTGGTGTTATGCATAGCATGTCACCAATAAGATTAAAATCTTCATTTTTTTGAAGTTTGAATGCCAAAGCCATACCATATACCAAATAAAAATGCAGACACAATCACTGTGCTGAATGTTTAAAGCATATGCAGCTGTCAGTTGTACCCGGATATGTGGGACAATTTTCTGTAAAAGTCCAGAAATAGTGTGTACAGCACAGCCTGAAAACCTGCTTGACTGGGCATGATATACTACAAGCAGGCTTACTTAAATGGATAGTTCACCCAAAAACGAAAGTGCTCTCATCATTTACTCACCATAATGCCATCCTAGATATGTATGACTTTCTTTCTTCTGCAGAACTCTAACAAAGATTTTTAGAAGAATATCTCAGCTCTATAGGTCCATACAATGCAAGTTAATGGTGACCAGATCTTTGAAGCTCCAAAACCACATAAAAGCAGGATGAAAGTAATCTATATGACTCCAGTGGTTTAATATACATCTTCTAAAGTGATCCAATCGATTTTGGGTGAGAACAGACCAAAATGTAGCTCAGTTTTCGCTGTACACCTTGCCATTGCAGTCTCTAGGCGCTATCATGATTTCAAGCTCAATTACTCTTCCTAGAGCTTTACGCATGTGCAGGGCACTAGATGCCGCTAATGTCTTGAGCTTGAAATCATGTTCGCCAAGGATACTGCTGATGTCAAAATTTATAGTCAAATAGGAGTTCGATTTTGGCCTTTTCTCACCCAAAACTGATTGGCTCGCTTCAGAAGTCATTGATTAAACCACTGGAGTCTTATTGGGTTACTTTTATGTAGCCTTTATGTGGTTTTTGGAGCTTCAACATTTTGGATCCCATTCAACGATATCCCATTTGGATCTCATTGCATTGTATGGACCTACAGAGCTGAGATATTCTCCTAAAAATCTTTGTTTGTGTTCAGCAGAAGAAAGAAAGTCATACGCATCTGGGCTGGCATGGGGGTGAGTAAATGATAGGAGAATTTTCTGTTTTGGTTGAACTATCTCTTTAGTAAAATCCAGCTGCAATTCTGCATATTTCATCCTCAATGTTGCTTTTAACTGAAAACTTGAACTGTGTTCTTAGAACAAGATTACTTACTGTAAATGTTGGGTCAGAGCATGTTGTTACATCTGTTTTATATGCTGATATTTATTTATTTTTTTACAATTGACAGCGATTTCCATATTTGTTGGCCAGGGCAATGTTTTGATATTTTTGCATGTCATCTTTTCCATTATTTATGTTTTAATTAATAGTTTTGCATTTCATAATTGTTTTAATGTAGCTGGAAATCATTTCAATAGCCTCTAATACATTGTAAAATGATATGTTGTGAAAAACTCAATGATATGTTGACTCAAATCAGAGTCAAACAGCAGGCTCGTGACAACTTACAACCAAATATAAAGTGATAACATGCCCCACCATAGAATATATTTTTGTTTTATATTTTACTGGCCAATAAATATTCTCTAGCTTTTTTTTTTGCAGTCAAGGTCTATACATAATTAAAAAGGATGCCAACTAGCCCTAGTATCCCCTCCAATGTATGTAGTGTAGCAATCATCAATGTGATGTAATATCTGTGGATGATGATAATGCTTTTTTAACTGCCCATTAATGATGCGAGTAGGAGGTGATGTGTTCAGGAAACTGTTGTCATATCTCTAGTATAATAACAGTTCAGACTCTGACATTTCACTCCACTCATCAATGCTTGAATATTTGTATTTCATACCTGAATGTTCACTCTGTACATGCATAAAGGGAAAGGGGCCTTAGGTGCATGTGCATTGAAGCACAAAACCAAATGTCAAAGCCAATTTCTTCAACCCACCAAAAGCAAAGGCTTAGAGAATAAAAGCCTTGCACTTATTGTTGCAACACTGTCTACAATCAAAAATCAGGGAAACAGACACAGATACCATGTAACAGAACAAAAACAGTTTCACCCAGTGAAAATGCGCAGACATTCAGCGCTCAAATCTCTTACCTTGACACTGGAAGCCTTGCTTGCCGAAACCCCTGCAAAAGAGGAGAGACTACAGCTATAAAACAGCATAGACAACAAATCTGGATGCATTCCTATGCGCTCAGCACCAAGACACGCGCCATATTCCGCAAACCAGCACATGCATAGCTAGAAAGATGATGGTTTAATAGTAGCGCGAGTTGTTTCTTATGATACTACTGACATTTATTTTTACTGCAGAGCCTAGATTGATGTGCAACAGATTACCCAAATGCATACAATGTGTTTTGTTGGTAACTGCACAGAAATATAAACATCTTCTAGGGATGTGCAGAACTGCAGCATTGCGTTGGACTCGTTGTACCGAGTCGCTGGTTGCGCAAATGTCTTTTCCCGTCTGCGCTCGGGGTCTTTGTTCAGTGTTGACACTACTGCGGATGTTTGAGTGCGTTCAGACGCTTTTGGTGTGTTTGTGTCAGGAGGGGTTTTCCTGTCACGAGCATCAAGTGAGTCACCTGTGCCCTTCGCAACCGTCAAAGCTGCCCCCTAAATCACCTCTCGCATCCCCCCAATATAGTATCACCGACTTACCAGATGAAGTCGGTGCAGTGGCTGCAGAAGGTCGGCTGCTTGAAGAAGCGCGCGATGAACTTGTGGTCCTTCACTTCGTGCACGTTCTTCTGCCTCAAAGCGCCCTGTCTGGCGAAACCTCGCGCGCCCACCTCACCCTCATCAGCGCTGTTCGATGGCACCGCTGGGTCGGCCATGATGGTGACGGTAGCGTTAAAAATCCGCACGTCGAATAGATACAGTGGGTACAAATCTCTGCGATTCGACTCCGACTTGTAGACTGCGCCGATGCACGGGGTCTTGCTCGGTTTGAGCTTCGCTTCCCGGTTGGTCGGCACGCGAACGCGCACACGCCTGCCTCTCCCCAGCTGACTGTTGTGCCGGAGCGCGCGGACAGCGGTGCGTCTAGTGACACTCTAACCACGCCCCCTTTTGCACAGTCGTTTTGAACTGTATTGCGAAATGAGAGAAATATTTTGGCTGTATATCTTGGATGAGACCAGTCCATATTTAAATTAATAACGGTGTCGTCAATTGGTGCGAGTGATTAAAGTGACAAAATTGGTTTGACATTTGTTGACATAGAGTAGCCTACTTTTGAGTACTTTTACTTACATTGGAAGTGAATGGGGCCAATTCTTGGAGGGTTTAAAGACATACATGAACGCTTAGAATTCTATAAAAGTACTTAGGCTACATGAATTCATCTGTTAATACTCGTGTGTTGTTTGAACTGTAAAGTTGTACTGCCAAATTACCAGGATAACGAGGTTTACCAGTTACGTCATCATGGCACCAACATTGTAAAATTTGATATAACTTTACACAGAAAATGTTAGTAAGCTATTTTATCACACTAAAATCACACTTTTTTTCTTTCTTTTTTTTTTGTGGTAATCAACATTATGCCATAAATGCTGTTGATTGAGCATAACTTTTATTGAACCTGGAATATTCCTTTAAGAACTAAATGCTCATCTTGGAGACCAAGGTTGGAGCCTGACCTACACTGGTTGAGCACTTTATTAGGAACACTGTGGTCTAATAATGTCCCTGATGTGGTTTTCTGCAGTTGTAGCCCATCCGTCTCAAGGTTCGAAGTGTTGTGCATTTTAAGATGTTATTCTGCTCACTACAATTGTACAGAGTGGTTATCTGAGTGACCATAGCCTTTCTGTCAGCACAAACCAGTCTGGCCATTCTCTGTTGACCTCTCTCATCAACAAGGTATTTCTGTCCGCAGAACTGCCGCTAACTGGATGTTTTTTGTTTTGGGCACCATTCTGAGTAAACTTTAGAGACTGTTGTGCATGAAAATTCCAGGAGATCAGCAGTTTCAGAAATACTCAAACTAGCTTGTCTGGCACCAACAACCATGCCACGGTCAAAATACTGAGATCACATTTAATTCTCCATTCTGATGGTTTATATGAACATTAACTGAAGCTCCTGACCCGTATTTGCATGCTTTTATGCATTGTACTGCTACCATGTGATTGGCTGTTTAGATTAATAAGTAGGTATACAGGTGTTCGTAATGGTTGGTGAGTGTAAATCTAATCCTGATTCCTCTCACCCACTTTTCTTTTTGCACTTTTCTCTGAAATAAGGCCAAAAGCCCAATTTTTTAACAGGAGCATTTTAAAATGAGATAGTAAAGGCAATATGTTGAAAATAAAAATGGTGACCATTCACAGGACCAACACATACACTTTCCCATTATAAATGCATCTACATTTTAACCTAAAATCTTGATGTTGAAAAAAATGGACATGTTTTGCATCAAGTAGTATTGCTGAAAGTATTGCTGTTACAATTTAACTGTGGTAACCTGCTTGCTTCATTATTTACATAATTAATAGTACTATATTTTGGTGTTGCTAATGCTTATTTCAAATGTTGTTTTCACATTAATGTATATCAATGCATTTCATATAATATATTCTTTAATATCCTTGTCTCCAATTGTTTAGATACAAAATACTGTGGAATTTAATTGTGGAACTTCGCTACATATTTTAAGTGCCTCAAAATATTCGTCCTTGTGATGTTTTACAGGAGGAACTGGCTGTCTTTAAACTTCATAGGAACTTATGGGTTGCACTCAGCATCAATGCTAATGTTCTGGAGTCATCATGAAAGAGCTCATCAAGACACCTTGTACATTGTGGCAATCTGGGGAACTCCAAAAATTGCCTCAATTATCTTGACATTTTATGTTGATGAACATCTTTATAATTTTGTCACGGAAATCAGTAATATCTGTTTGAAATATCAGAATAGCCTAAAGGTGTGTGTGCTTTTATGCAAATGACACTGCACGTTTTCAGCTCAATGTGTGCAGGAGTGTTTATTGTTAAGCTCCTTTCTATGGAAGATTATATCCATGGATGATTAATCTACAACCTATGTAAGAAGATTTATTCAACCGAATAAGTACTTTTACTTTCACTCAAGTAGATCTTTGAAAAAGGACATTTTTATATCATAATATACGTTTTTCTATACATTTTTATTCTAGTTCTCAGACATGAAAACCAAACATTTCAATGGCGGTTGCTCAGCTGGTGCATTTTATTTCTTTAGAATACACAGCTACTTTAGGATAATGGCCTTCAATGGGAAAAGATGCTACCCATTTCAAACCCAAGTAGTGGTGACCCAGGAAGTAGAATACTACTGAAATCAAAATGCACCATAGAGTGCAACAGTCTGGTTCCTGAAGTAAAAATCACATTCGTTTTCTCTATAGAGGAATATAATTTTAATGATAATTTACAAACCTTTCAAGACAGACCTACTGTGAGCTCTAAGATTGTTAATCAAGGTATACGCTTCTGTTGAAGCTATCAGTCTGTGTAATTTCTTCTTCATTTAAAAAAAAAATCATGTTCAATAGTGGAATTTCTGGTGATGAATTACACTAACCATGATCGTGAAGGGAAACAATCCACTAATCAGAGAATCGCTGTGAACAAAGTGGTCCCTCATGCCATCCCAGATGTGTATAACTTTCTCTCTTCAGCAGAATGCAAACAAAGATTTCTAGAAGAAAATCTCAGCTCTGTAGGTCCATACAATGCAAGTGAATGGTGATCAGGCCTTTGAAGCTCCAAAAAGGAAATGAAGGCTGCATAATAGTAATTCACATGACTCCATTGGTTTAATCAATGTCATCTAAAGCGATCCAGTTGGTTTTGGGTGAGAATATATAACTCCTTTTTCACTGTATATCTTGCCAGCACAGTCTTTAGCCATGATCACTATTTCAAGCTTGATTACAGTTCCTAGTGCTTGATGCATGCACTGTAGATGTCGCTGTAGGAGGTGTAATATAGCAAGGTGACAGTTACATTTTGTAACAAGGGAGTTACATTTTGGTCTGTTCTCACCCAAAACTGTTTGGTTTGCTTCAGCAGATATTGATTATACCACTGGAGTATGATAGATTGTGTTTATGCTGACTTTATCTATCAAAAAGGACTGATCACCATTCACCTACAGAGCTAAGATATTCTTCTAAAAATCTTCCTTTGTGTTCAGCAGAAGAAAGAAAGTCATACACATCTGGGATGGCATGAGGGTGAGTAAATGATGAGAGAATTTTCAAATTTGGGTGATCCTAACCCTTTAAGTTGGTCTGTGCTTACCGAATTTCAAAGCACTGCCCACAGTGGCTGAAGCGAAGAATTGTTGTTAAACATATGGGCAAGTGTGAGCTCCAGTTTCCAGGTAAAAATTCCCACAGAGGGACGCCAGTGAAGAGGAATGTAATTTTTTATCTGTAACTCCAAAACCAAAACCTTAAATGTAACTGTCAGTGGAGTAAAAATGTAATGTTAGAGGGAATATGGAACCTCTGATTATGCAAACGTGACTACTTCCTGGTTTCAATGTTGGAAAAGAACCCAGCTCTCCCATGCAGCAGATGCAATGTACTATCAGACTCATCACAGCCAGAAGGTACACACAATTGAACTGTTGCAAAAATGTCTGATGGGCGCTGGTGCTTACCAGTACCTCTGCATAATGGGGCCGTTGAAAAAGTACTGGAACATTTGGAAACAACATGTCGACTTTCCATGTGATCATGTTGATTGTAGCTCATTTCCTCATTGAAGATGATAACTACAGTCTTGTACCTTTGTCTTTGTGTTTAAAATTGTTTTTAACATTGTGATTTACGCTGGTTGGATTGGTTCATGGCTTAGAACTCTTTTATGAAGGATTTTATGAAATGCAATGGAAAAAAAAAATGAATGGGAAACATACTTCCAGAACCAAGACGGCTGAAACTAAGTGGCAAGGCACTGTTGCGCTCCAATGTACACTTGTATCAATCATCTTTTATGATTTTATCCACGTTCCTCTGCAAGAGCTAAGAGTAAAATGATAGAATGTCCAACAGGTGGCGCCAAAACCACGAGATACTGTTCATCTCAGCCGCTCTCCATCACTGTTGCCAAGGTGACTAAAAAGTCGTTATAGTGATTTCTGAAAACCTTAAAATAGATCACACCGTTTAAATGGTAAATATATCAAAATAAATGTACAAATTTAGCCTGAATAGCAATGACTGTAGAAAAAAAATATTTCAATAATATCAGGTTACTTATTCATTGACTGATGTCAGTATCTTGGAATATGCTTCCCATAGTCTCGTTCAAATATTTTATTTCTTCCATGGTCCACAAAAGCTATTTTCCTAAAGTATTTGAACAAATGTATTATTGCAATATACATGCATTAATTACAGTAAATATATCCTTAAAAACACTGGAAATACTATCTAAAATTGCAAAAATAAATAAATAAATAAGATAAATAAATGAAATAGTTTACTCATACTTCAGCTAAATTTTTACTATCCTTGATAGTTTTAATTAAGTTATCATTACTCTCTAAACCCTAAAGTTGTTATTAATAAAGGCATTTAAGTGGTCCAAATTAAACATTAGAAATTACAGTTGAAATGTCACATTTTGGAATCATAAGTCAAATATATACGTTTTGTTTTAATTTAGCTTCAAGAACAACAAACTCAAAAATACTATTAGTAAAATACTAATATGCACTTGCGCTTTAATAAATGATGCATGTTTGGTCAAAACACGGGAACATGTAAATCATTTGTATATAGTTTTAATTCTTATGACTATCTTAGTTGTTTTGTTGTAGCTGGTTAATAGTTGTGATTTGTGTGAAGTCACCATTAGGGGGATTAGTGTTACCTCTAGTGAACTTGGAGCCTGTTAAATTTAAGCCATTCTTCTTTAATTGTAATTTACAAAAGTGCAGACTTATGTGCACTATAAAGAAGTACTGAGGTGAATCCAATGTGCCATATCATTATAAAACCTGCTATAACTATACTATAAATGATTCTAGTTCTCAGACATTAAAACCAAAGGAGTTCTAGAATACCAGGAGAGAGCTACTCCTACTCCTAGTTTAAACTAAACTATGTATATACACTCACCTAAAGGATTATTAGGAACACCATACTAATACTGTGTTTGACCCCCTTTCGCCTTCAGAACTGCCTTAATTCTACGTGGCATTGATTCAACAAGGTGCTGAAAGCATTCTTTAGAAATGTTGGCCAATATTGATAGGATAGCATCTTGCAGTTGATGGAGATTTGTGGGACGCACATCCAGGGCACGAAGCTCCCGTTCCACCACATCCCAAAGATGCTCTATTGGGTTGAGATCTGGTGACTGTGGGGGCCATTTTAGTACAGTGAACTCATTGTCATGTTCAAGAAACCAATTTGAAATGATTCGAGCTTTGTGACATGGTGCATTATCCTGCTGGAAGTAGCCATCAGAGGATGGGTACATGGTGGCCATAAAGGTATGGACATGGTCAGAAACAATGCTCAGGTAGGCTGTGGCATTTAAACTATGCCCAATTGGCACTAAGGGGCCTAAAGTGTGCCAAGAAAACATCCCCCACACCATTACACCACCACCACCAGCCTGCACAGTGGTAACAAGGCATGATGGATCCATGTTCTCATTCTGTTTACGCCAAATTCTGACTCTACCATCTGAATATCTCAACAGAAATCGAGACTCATCAGACCAGTCAACATTTTTCCAGTCTTCAACTGTCCAATTTTGGTGAGCTCTTGCAAATTGTAGCCTCTTTTTCCTATTTGTAGCGGAGATGAGTGGTACCCGGTGGGGTCTTCTGCTGTTGTAGCCCATCCGCCTCAAGGTTGTGCGTGTTGTGGCTTCACAAATGCTTTGCTGCATACCTCGGTTGTAACGAGTGGTTATTTCAGGCAAAGTTGCTCTTCTATCAGCTTGAATCAGTCGGCCCATTCTCCTCTGACCTCTAGCATCAACAAGGCATTTTCGCCCACAGGACTGCCGCATACTGGATGTTTTTCCCTTTTCACACCATTCTTTGTAAACCCTAGAAATGGTTGTGCGTGAAAATCCCAGTAACTGAGCAGATTGTGAAATACTCAGACCGGCCCGTCTGGCACCAACAACCATGCCATGCTCAAAATTGCTTAAATCACCTTTCTTTCCCATTCTGACATTCAGTTTGGAGTTCAGGAGATTGTCTTCACCAGGACCACACCCCTAAATGCATTGAAACAACTGCCATGTGATTGGTTGATTAGATAATTGCATGAGAAATTGAACAGGTGTTCCTAATAATCCTTTAGGTGAGTGTGTATATATATATATATATTTGACTCAATCATTTATTTGAAATTATTATATTTATGGCAAGTGCCCAAGCTGTTAAGCCAGAGCAGGCCAATATATAAAGACAATGTGCTCAAAATTATAAACCTTCTAGATACATCAAAAACAATAAGATGTTTTTTTGTAAAAATAAATAAAATAAAAAGTCACAAGGACATACAGTTAACATTTTTGGATTGGTTTTATGACAGTTCATTATGTGGAGTGGTGCACTGTAAGGTACATTGTCACAAACATTAACTTTCAACAGAAAATATTATGTTATTTACATTTATTCATTTGGCAGACACTTTTATCCAAAGCGACTTACAAAAGAGGAAAACATAAGCGAACCATCTTAAGGAGACAGTGGTATGAAAAGTGCCACATTACAAAGTTTCACTATCATCAGAATATTAAAGATTTAAGTGCAACAAGAATTGTACATTTTTTATTAATTTTTTTGTGACTGGTTATTTACTTAACTAACAGATTACGGCTGAACTGATTTTGAAGTAATGCTACATTTGTTAAACATTCATAGAACTTTCTTTGAAAGAAACAGTACATTAAATTACAATTAGATAACCTATTGAAACAGGTCACATTACAGGAACACTCTGGCCACTATATTTGTTCAGGGTATTGTTGTGCTTCCAATTAATATTTAACTACAAACCACTATATGCTCACAGTGGTGCTGGTACTCTGATATGTTTTATTACCCAAAACAGATAGGGGAAAAAATAATTGTCAAACTCCAGATAGAAGGTTAATCCAAACAATTAGAAGGAAACTATTAAAATAAGATCAATACAATAAAATCAAAACAGTTGATCAAAACATTTTCCCCATTAAAATTTAGGAAATGCATGATCATGTTTTTACTCTTAAACGTTCGTCTCTCCTTAGGGCGACTCTAAGATTGCTCTAGAACTCTGATCTTTTTCCTCATCCTCCGGCCACTCCAGATATGTTCTGGAGTTCATAATCTTCCTCAGTTTGCTGAAATGCTTGGGAATTGTCTCCTCCTTGATTGGCTCAAGAAGTATCAAGACAGCAGAATCGTTGTGCTCATCGACTATGCGGAAATTCCAGTTCATAGCAGCACCATTCGCTGGTGACAAAGTGCTCAGACAGAACAAATAGTGTGGCTCTTCTCAATCGAGTCAATAATTTTGTCTACGATCCAGCGACCTGGCCTGCAGTCTTGTTTGTTCAAACAGAGTGCAAAGGGAGGATGAGCAATTTCTAGCTCTGGAACTAGGACCTCCTCGACCCACTCAGCATCTTGTTGACTGTATGACAGAAAAGTGTCAAAACAGAGTTCTTTAGCTGATTGACCAACTGCTGGTTTTTGTTTGGCTTGTATTCATGCTATAGTCATCTGCAGGTACCATAAAACGTGGAGCTTGTGACAGGTAACAACAAGTCCAATCACTAAGACTATAACTGAACACAACACTGAGACAGAGTGTCACAGAGATAATTACGATGACCATCCCGTAGGATAACGACATTTTCAACATCCTGTTTGAAGAAAGCCACAAACTCGCTGGAGCACACAAAATTGTTTTGAGTCCGCCTCCAAGTATTGCAGGTTTCTGTACCGCATCAGAGTTTTCCTGTTGAACATATGCAAGGCATTTCTTTGGATGAGAAGTGTCTTTAGGCTTGGAAATAATTCCCCCGTGCCAGTTTCATAAATCTGTTGCCTGTCAGTATAAGCTTAAGCTTAAGGAAATCTTTGGTGGAACACTGTTAAATCATTTTCACTGAGTTCCAGGACTGTCAAGCTAGAAGGCAAGCAAGGGGTCAACTTACGTATCTTTATGCTTGAAAGGTTCAGAAACCTGAGAGTTGCTGGCCAGATACACTTTTCTGGCATAGAACCAAAGCTATTGTGACTTATGTCCAAATATATAAGTCTCTTAAGATTGGCTACCAGACTCGACAACAGCCCAAAAGATTTTAAGGAGTTCTGGCTCACGTTGAGTGTGTTGAGGTTTTGAAATGCCCGTTGATCAGTATACAAGGTCTCCTGAATTGTTAGGTCTGACAGTAGATTTAGGCTAAGATCCAAGTCTTTAGTGTTATTCAGAAAGATAGCAGTTAAACGAGGAATCACAAAAAGTGTGCAGTTTATCACAGACACCTTGAGAAAATTCAATAGGATAATTCCCAATTGAGCCATGCTGCTAAACATAAAGAAGCCTTGTATGTCAAGATTACGTATGAAGGCAGTATGCAAGCTTTTATATTCAATGGGTTTAGCTTTCTGCCACCACCCTTTACAACTAAATGTACATCTTCAAGACCAATGTAAGACCATGCAGAACCATTCATGCTCAACAAGACTGAGGTGACAGCTTCATATGTTGTGGTGCTTTTCAGTAAAGTCAGACTTGTTGTGCCCCCTTCTTTTAGCTCTTTGAAAGGTTCTACTGAAGTGTTTGTTCTGAGTAAACCATCTTTGATAATCAGCACAGTGTCAGGGTGGGAAACATCTTGAAGAATCTTAAAGACAAGTTTTGGATCATCCTGAATGAGATTTTGAAGGCTCACGAAACTAAACCGATGGGTTGGGCTGCTCTAAATCTCCTATTCTCATATGACCTCAGGTTACTGCCAACAAATGTCATCTCGTCCATATGAGTAAGCCCATCTAAGCCATTCCTGTATACCTTCTTTAGTGAAGGACTGCAAAATTGCTGTGTACTCAAATTTACAAAAGACTGAAACAGAGGTGCAGGCCCGAGGGTGGTATATGGATTTCCTAAAAGGTTCAACTGCTTTAAAGATTTTTGATTGTGGAACCAAAATTAAGATAGATTTTTCAGGTTGTTTAAAGACAAATCAAGAAATTCCAGCTTTTCTTGAGAGTTGATTGCTTCCTCATGAATGAACTTGAGGTTGTTTAGGTTTTTCAGCTCACTATATAGGCTGAGATCATTCTTGTCAATGAACTCAATTTGATTGAAAGACAGATCAAGGCAAACAGCATTCACTGGAACTTTTGGAACCTGTTGCAGATGTTTTGAGGAACAGTAATAGAATAGTGTGGCAGGGCGGAGGGCGGGGCCGGGTCGTGATCGCCTATCAGAGCCCAGCCACCTGAACGAGGACGATGGCCGCCGACCGCGAGGGGAGGAGGGGCTCCAAGCCGACTGCCTGGAGTGGTCAGGGCCGCTGCCAGGGGCGGAGGAGTCACCTACCGGCCGCTGAAACGCGGCGGGGTTTAAGCCTCGGATCCGCCCGGAGAGGAGCGGCTGTCGTCCGATAAAGGGTGGAGGAGTGGCCGACGAACAAGCTGCGGCGTATCGGAGAACTGGCGAGTAAGTTTTTTTTTTTTTTTTCTCATCTCTCTCTCCTCTCTCTCTCTCTCTCTCACTGTCGCTCTGCGTTGGCCTTTATCCTCTTTTACATTTTACAGTTTTTTGGGGGGGTACTACACTGTTACAGGAGTACCCTCCCATTTTAATCATTTCTGTTTCCCTCCCCTCGTCCCTCCCTCGTCCCTCCCTCGTCCAGGTAGATGGGGATGACCTGCCGGCAGTCAGCTGAAGGCGCCCTCCCCAGGGAAAGGGGTGTACGTCAGGCCGGGGGCTCCCCAGCCTGAGAGAATGAGGGAGGAATGTGGCAGGGCGGAGGGCGGGGCCGGGTCGTGATCCTACACACCCGGTCCCGTATTAGGCTAATTATGCCTCCGTGAGGTTTAAAGGCTGACTGCAGAGGATCGTGCGGGAGAGAGAGAGCGTTAGCGGACATGTCCGTCATGTGTGTTTTTGTTGTCTTTTAAGTTTACCATTAAACTATGATTTATATTGTCAAGCCGGTTCTTGCCTCCTCCTTGCCCATCCTTTAACTGTTTTACAAATAGTAACTGATTACAATAAATCAGAAGGCCTATTTACTGTATATTGGGTGAATTCAGGTAAATTGGGCCATCAGGTCAGGGGCCAGATAAGGCTGGAGTGTCATGGTTCTTTAAAGGAATGTTCAGCTTTACAAGTTAAGCTCAATCAACAACATTTGTGGCATATGTGGCAATGTTAATAACCACCAGAAATAATTTAGACTCATCTGTCCTTTTCTTTTAAAAAATAAAAAAAATCAAGGTTACATTGACGCACTTACAATGGAAGGTTTAAAATGTGAAGCTTATATGTTTATAAAAGCACTTGCATTAATTCTTAAAACTTGTGTATTATTTGAGCTGTAAAGTTGTTTAAATCATAATTTTTACAGTCATTTTAGGGTTTGTTGACATCATCATGGCAACTACTGTAGGTTTTAAAATTGGCTATCTCTTTACACAGAAAAGAATAGTTAGTGATTTTATCACACTAAAATCATATTAACACACATATTGTTTATGTCTTGTGACTATACTTTTGAAACAGTGAGTATTTTAATGTTTACAGGCTCTGTTCACTTCCATTGTAAGAGCCACACTGGAATGCTGTTGATTGAGCATTCGGCAATATGTGGAATGATGTTTAAAATACAGGAAATTAAATTTGACTTTCTCATTTAATTAATCAAATAATTAATCAACAGATAATAACCTATAATCAAACATTCTTTTTTTATATAATGTTTTGTGTTGAATCATGAATGAATGAATGTCATACCAGCTGGGACACACTTGCAGGCTCACTATTGGCTTATTCAGTGTTTTAAGGCAGCCATTTTGGGTCAACATCATTGTAGTTCTTATTTCACAACACATAAGTGTCACCTCAGTCAGCAAACAAGAATCAGTCTTAGACTTTGCTGAAAGTTGGTTTTAGCACCTTTATAAAAACTCTTACACAAGTCCTCCTCATTGCTAAGAATTTTGACACCTAATTCAAAGCTTAAGACTATTCTTTCTGAGAAGTTTTATACATACAGCCAACTAAACACAAAAATAGCACTTTTGGAAATTGAGCATTATATCCATAAACATTTTAATTCTAATATAGATGATTTGTCAAAAATGTCCCAATTTAAAGGAAAATTATACATGTTAAGCTCAATCGAGAGCATTTTTGGCATGATGTTGATTACCACAAAAAATTATTTCAATTCGTCCCTCCTTTTTTAAAAAAAAAAGTAGAAGCAAAAATCGAAGTTGCAGTGAGGCATTTACAATGGAAATTAACTGGGGCAATTTTTGGAGGATTTAAATGAAGAAATGTGACATTTCTAAATTTATAAAAGCATTTAATTAATTCTTCTGTTAAAAATCATGTTTTAATTGAGCTGTAAAGTTGTTAAAATCATAATTTGTAAAGTCGTTTTAGGGTTTTAACAGAGATTATTTAGCAGAGATGGCCCACTTCTATTAAAATGAATGGGTGAAATTGGAATGCCCAACTTTAAAATGCACATGCACATTAGCTATTCAAGCTGGGAATTTTTTTTGTGTTATCTGAGGTAAAGAAGCACAATTTATGATTCCAGTATTGTCAGATTTTATTGTTGATTTAAAATGTGTTTTGATCATAATCTTGCCCAAACATTTTTGAGATTTCATTCTTTCCCCATTCAAGTAGATAGAAGCTGTACTGTCATGAATGGAAATAGACTCCTGAGAGCGTTCCAAAGATGGCCGACAGTGGACTGATTTGCGAGAAAGACTTTGGTTTTAGGTTTTGTTGACGTTACATAGTCATGCCAATGAGGTTTTAAAATTGGCTGTAACTTTACCCAGAAAATGTAAGTGATTTTATCACATATAAATCATATTAACACACATATTGTTATGTATACCCTGTCTTGTTCCACTGTTGCCCTTTTGTTTACCATTTTTGTCACTTTTGTACTCCTTAGTTTTCACTTTTGTAGCTCCACAGTCTTGTTTTCCCTCGTGTTCACTGTTCATTGTTTTCACCTGCCCTTGTTAATTTGCCTTTGGTTTCTGTTAATCTCCTTGTTATCTTGTTTGAGTCCTGTTTGTTCATTGGCCCCTTTGTCCCACATTTATGTATTTAAACCCTGTCTGTTTGATCAGTCTCTGTCAGTCGTTGTTTGTTAATGGAGGTATGTTGTTAGCCTGGTATGTGTTCCCTGCCTGAGTTATCTGTTTGTGTTCATCGTGTTTAGTTTAGTTTAGTTTTATGTTTTATTTCCCCATTGAGGGTTGTTCCTTTGTGTTTACTTGTTTATTTAATAAATTCTTAACTGCATTTGTATCCGCATCTCCTCGTCTGCCTCTCTGCTCAAGCGTTACACATATACTATTAACACAGGCTATACTTTTAAAACAATGAGTATTTTAACATGTACAGGCCCCATTCACATCCATTGTAGGTGTCTCACTGTAACCTAGATTTTTGCTTTTTTTAAAGAAAAGGAGCAAGTCAAAATGATTTTTTGTGGTAGTCAACATTATGCCACAAATGCTGTCGATTGAGCATAACTTGTATTGAACACAGAATATTCCTTTAACTAAATCCGCCCTACAGTTTTAGTTACATAATGCAGCTACTCTGCAAACACAAGGGGCTGAACAAAAACATAAACCAGAAGTTCCCCAATTTGAATGCCAAAATCTTGGCAGTGTACAATCTGTTTAAATATGAGTATGTGCAACTTAATAGCTAGACTTCAAACATGATGAATGTTACAGTTCTACCACACCAGCATATTCCAAGACAGAAAAGTTGAAAGATTACCTAGCTGGAATTTCTGCTCCCAAAGTTTGCCTGCAGATTGGCAGTCATAACAATAGTAGAAAACAGATTTCAAACACAGAACGCAAACATATTGTGAGTCACAAAAATCTGTGAAACTGAGTAGCCTGATTGAAACAAAATCATATCCTTTTTTTAGCATAGATTTTAGGGAACAATTATTTAAGACAATCTCAGTGCAATTGTGTACATAGAGTATATTTTTCTCATGCTGTATATTAGTAGTTTGGAGGTATTGCTAAACACACTTTTATGCAAATCAATTTTTGTAAAACTATTTAAAACTGTTTTTATTTACGCTTCACTGAGCACCACTTTAGAATTAAGGATTTGAAAAGAGGAAGTCATCTTGCCAAATTGGCCTTGAAATAACTCCTGCACAACAATACATAACTTTACTTCTCCTGTGGTGGTTGTAAGACCTTGTGTCCTGCAGGTTTCATTCATGACAGGCAGTTGCAAATATTCTACAAGTACAGCAAAATTAGCAAAACAAATAATGATGTAAAAAAATACAATATTGATAACAAGAATGTTATAAACAGTCTTGTGGTGAAGTGCAGGGATCTTCAATCTGGTACAATTAAACCTGTTTTATTCAAATGCTCATATTTATAATATTATAAAACAAACACTTTAGTTATTAATGTACTTTAGATATATATTTGCAATATATATACTGTTTGGACCCTCCCTCTAGATATAATTGTGTAGTATACATACTTCAGAAATGGGTTTATAGGTTAATTAATAAGTAGGTAGAATATACTGGCTTATTGTTAGCTACCTTCTTTCAGCCACTTTTCTGGTGAAGGATAAAACAATTGCAAGACTTCCCCCAAGTGATATACCTGTAAGTGACAGGTGAAAAGAGGCAATGTCATCAGGCAATCAGACATAACTTCCTAAATCCTCATGTGACACAGGCTGTTATTTTTACTTTGGCTGATTGTAACTGTAAAAAGCAGAAAAGCATTTCTCTATTGTTTCATTTTAGATTTAAAGCCACATTATTTCTAAGCTTCCCTGATAGCACACATACATCACCCAGATGTCTATTTGGTGTGCGTGTTTACATCTGGAAGAAGTATTTTTTTAGGCTGTTTGCTAATCTGCAATGTGTCTATAAGACGTTTTCCGATATTCAGAAGATGTCTTTTGAAAAGTTTATTATTTAGAATGTTTGTAAATCTGATCTTTTAAAGATGTTTAGCAGATGTAAATTAGAATGTGATGCTTTCCAAATGAAACGCTCTTAACCAGCCAGCTTTTAGAAATGTACATGTGCTATCTGGCTTGTGGAAATCACTGTAAATTTTAAGCAATAAAATGGTCTGTCTTGGCACGAAGGCCAATGTGACTTCCATCTATTTTTAGGAGCATTTAGGTTTCACCCCTGATGCTAAGCTTCATTAATCTTTCTTTAGTTTACTCAGAAAAAAGCAGAAATATATATATATTTTTTAAATATTTTACCCACATGAATTAAAAAAAAGAGCACATAAAATGATTAACAGGCAGAGCATGGTGGTCATGGGTTTTATTCCCTGGGAACACAAGAAACTCATAAAATGGTTAATCTCCACTTTCACATTCTTCTTCTGTTGTTTCTGGCGATTCACATTCTTTGTGCATATAACCACCTACTGGGCAGTACAAAATATATACAGTAAATCTTGAGCTGTTTGAAGACATGGATTTAACCACTGCAATCATATGTATTACTTTTATGCTGCATTTAAATGCTTTTTGGACCTTCAAAGTTCTGGCCACTAGAGAGATATTCTTCAAAAAAAATCTTTGTTTGTGTTAAACAGATGAAAGAAAGTCATACACATTAGGGATGGCATGAGGTTGACAAAATTATTAGATAATTGTAATTTTTAGGTGAACTATCCCTTTAATCTAAGAAGTTATAGTGTAAATATCTGAGCCAAAGTTTCCAATCATAATTGAAAACTCGCCTGAGCAATAAGACAGCACCATCTGAGAAATATACATTTCACCTCTGAGTAAGCAGCACTTCAGAGTTTATGGCTTTAGCAAATATTTTACTATATTACCATACTCAATTCTCTTTGGAGGAAGCTAAATAAAAGCGGTTGAAATGTATCCATATATTATTACCTGATATTCTTTATAGCTTCCTCTTACCTCGGTTACCACTTTTTACAAAAATGGACCATAATCCATTTCAAACGCGGGCGCTTTAACTCGCTTGTGTAACTTTAACAAGCCCCGCCCCCAGACCTGCAAGCATTGGCTCAACATCTTTGTTGGGGCTATTTAATTGGATGGTGTGTTGCCATGAAAAAAATTACAATACGGAACACATACAGCGGCAGACACCCGCAGCGTGCCCTTGTAGCTTCTAGCTAGCTACTTGATTAGTAGGTAAATAGAGTAAGCGTTGAGCCATATGAACAATATTTTTCAAGCTTACACACATTTTTTAGGCAAAAGTTTTTCCATACATTTTTAAACATCTTTTTAGGCTATAGACATGCCGACTTCTCCCGTAAAGACACGCATTCCGCTGACAAGCTTTGGTCATCTCATAACCGAGGTCAAGGTACACAAATAAGCCTTATTGACAATGGATAGCTGTCATACATGCTGTCATGAATATAAAGTACAATTTATATGAAATCTATTCCCTTCTAAGACAGAAAACGAATTATGTTTGAACTCGTATGACTGATATGCTTACAAAAAAACTAAAAAAACATACTATGACACCATGGCAATACGATTATTTTGGACATTGTTTTCACTTGATGCCAAAGTTACATCCGTGTTAATGTTGATTTTGATATTGTGTGTGTGTGCGCGCGTGAAATACAGAAACAACTCTTTGGGATTAATGCACCAAACCCAACTCAACTGACAGGATGGAGGAAATATTTTAACAGCTACACATTACAAGGACGCAGAAATGTAAGATCAATGTTTTACAGTTACTCGTTTTTTTAACAATTATATGCTGTTAATAAAGGGCATGTCTCCTTGTTAAAGACATAATTTACCAATTTACCTTTCTGAATACAACTAATGGATTAAAAAAAGGTCAGACAACATACCAAAAAGAAAACAAACAAACACGTGCATTTATCGTGCTTGTGAAAATGTTCTAGAAACTGTCACATTAGTTTGTGTCTTAATTGCATTTTGTTCTGCCTCTTATTCTCTTCCCTTTTCTAGTTTGTTCTTGCCACATATGGTGCTCTTGCACTCACAGCTGCTGCCTACATGCTGAGGCGCAGCAGGAAGAAGGAACTTGAAACCGCATCTGTGTCCTCGTAAACAAAAAAAAATGTTTCAGTTTGGGGTTTTTGAGGGTTAAAATGTATAATAAATTATTTATAATCACCACATGAATGGACTGTGGCTAACAGATTGTTGTCCATTTGACTCTTTTTCGTGATTTGCCAACAGAGTGCAGAAATATTGAGTGTCCGTGCTTCTTTTGGAAGCAAATGGGGCAGTTGCTTTGTTTTACAATGGTTGGTTGTAGAAACTAGCAATTAGCGCCATTTCTAGCTATAAGAGGTATAAGCAGCCGCTTTGGGCCCTTGAGCCACCAGGGTGCCCCACAAAGCAAGGTCGTTTTTTTATATTTAGGGGCCAAGCACCGAAGGTGAGAAGCTCCTATGGGATCTGTTAGTGTTCTTATTATTTTTCCGTGGAAAGTCTATGGCAGCCCATAGAACCGTACCAAGGAAAGAATTTGTCACACTGATAGAGTACACTGTCAAATGTAACTGACCCAAATGTGGTGTCTCTCACTCCAACCCTCTAGTGTGACCAACATTTCAAAATGTCTCTTACGTTTTGGAAATGGTTAACCCTTTTCTGAAGTGGTTATTTTGAATAAGTATTATTTTAATTTGTTACTCCAAAAAGCATCTTGCTGTCTTAAAAGTATTTGCCTATGTTGACAAATCTCCCTCTCAAATGTAACTGACTCAAATTTGGGGTCTCTCACTCAAACCCTCTAGCGCCACCAACAGTTCAAATTGCCACATACCTTTTTTGCCTAACTTTTGAACCGTAAGTCCTAGTAACAAAATAATTTTCCTACTGATTCCTTGGGTCATGCCCCAGATGCTGCATTGTGTTTCGGCTCCGCCAACTCGGCTTTTCGGCATTTCAAATTTTTGGTTAAAACCTACTTTTTCAAACTCCTCCTAGGCTGTGTGTCTGATTTGCACAAAATTTGGTACATATCATCTAGAGACACTCATGACAAAAAGTTATGGAATTCATGATGATAAACCAAACTGTTCTTATATAACTCAACAAATATGACAGCGAGTACACCAAAATGCACGTAAAGCTATATCTTTGCAACGATTTATGTATTGACATGAAATTTACAATATGTCATTACAAGCATGACCTGAGTGTACCTGCACAGTTTTGGCACAGTGCCACCTAGTTGTCAGGAAATATGAAAAACCTCCAATGTTGCTTATAACGTCTGAATAGTTTGGCCTAAAATCATGAGACTTGTCTCTTTAGAGTCCCTGGTGCATAAGTTGAATGATATCCAATTTTTCTATGCCTGCATTTTTGGGCTTCAGCCGTGACCAGGCACGAGCCGGTATGGAACTGGCAAGCCAAGTACACCTGGAGCTTTAAAAGTGAGTCTGATTTGCAGCTGTATTTTTTAAATATTTATTTTGTTTTATTTACAATCTTTGTAAAGTTATTTATTGTTATTATTATTTTATAAAAGGGTGGGCCTCCAAGTAGGAATTTGCTTAAGGGCCCCCATATGCTCAGAAATTGCCCTGCTAGCAATGCTAGCAATGTAGACTGTAACACACACTTGAAATCCTGTCGAATGCAATGCTCAGAGGGTTTGCAGTCAGATTTTTAGACTAGAGAAATATCAGTGCTGTTTTAAAATGATTCTGTGCTTTTTGTTTCAGGATCATCAATTCTGTTGATTATGATGTGGCATCATTCTGAAAGTGATGATGTTTTCCTATTGCATTCCACAGTAGATTCTAATGTTAAGACAATCAGCTGGCAAACTACCTCTTTCTTTTAAGAGACCAGTTTCTTGTGGTATCAGATCATTTTCCTCTTTTAGATATGATATATATATATATATATATATAGATAGATAGATAGATTAGTCCAAGTCTTTCTGACTTTAAAACAGTCTTACTGTACTTTTACAGTACTCTTACTGAGTTACTTTTTTATGAATATGATATA
This sequence comes from Xyrauchen texanus, assembly GCF_025860055.1. Taxonomy (NCBI): domain Eukaryota; kingdom Metazoa; phylum Chordata; class Actinopteri; order Cypriniformes; family Catostomidae; genus Xyrauchen; species Xyrauchen texanus. Next base: position 45,086,187 of record NC_068280.1, read on the forward strand.
TCTCTATAATATATTGTAGGTACCTGGGTCAGCCAAAGTGAAACTGAAATGAAAAAGCACCTGCATTCAGGTCTGCTGTATGGTGGGTTGTGGTGAGCTTTTTTTTTTTTTTTGATATGGGACTACACCTTGCTTAAGAAAATCATTGGAGTGAATGTGTTATTAATGTGTTCGGCAGTTGATGACACTGGTAATAATAGTTGGTCTTCTTGGGAGTTTTATCTTTTCCACTGCGTATTTTTTGGGACTCATCTCAAAAGGGAAACTAACTTAAGGTGGAAATTAATGTTTGGATTCATCCGAAGTACATTGCATGGTAATTCTTAAAAATCTGCAGACAAAACTGTCATTTGATTATGCAAAACATATCAAAAACTGCTTAAATTAAATGATTTATGCATTTAAATAATAAGCAAACACACATTAGAAAAAAAAAACATTTTAAAATGAAAACTAATTTGGGATTTTTTATTTATGTATTATTAATTTTAAAACACATATATTAACCTGGACATCATGTATTTGTAATTATGTCTTTGATGATTTCCAGGCTTGCATGACTGTCTTGACTGTCAGAGATACAGATGTTTACATAGACCAAAGATGAAAATCAATTTAAGACTTCTACAGAAAGAACTGAAAACCATACAGCATCTGTTAACAGTTTATTTTCAAAACTGCATTTACAAGTTGCATTGAATTCATGTCCATATAAAACAATTTAAATTGCACACTTATGTGACACATTTGTGTGTGTATTAGTAGGCTATATATGCAGTTTGAGTAAATAAGTAATATATATATATATATATATATATATATATATATATATATATATATATATATATATATATATATAGGGGCCTATATATAAATTGCTGTAAAATACTTATTTTGTTCACATATACAGTAGCTGACTATAGCCTGTATAGAAGATTGGGTTTCCTAAATATATATATATATATATATATATGAGCTGTAGTTATGCATATCTGTTTTCAGTTTTTAATCCATATAGAGTGTTTAGGTTACAGTCCTACACAATCAAAATAAAAAGGGCTAAAAACCTAACACTTCTAATCATTAATCTATTATAGACGGAGATCGCTATGTAACCTACAGATCACGTGATTTAAAGTAAACCGGGGCGCAAAGCGAAAGTGAAATTAAACTGGTATTTTATGAGGCTTAACATAAAAAATACATTTGTATGCGCATATTGTGAACATGAACTCTATTGTTTGCTTAACACAGGCTTCTGTACATACACATCTGGTGTCTCCTTTATACCCGAGATCTTGGCCAATTTGAAGAGAATAAATGGGGGTCAGTCTGTACGCTAGTTGCCAAATCTAATTCCATTAGCCTATAAATACAGGAGTGTACGTTAGGATGCGTTTCATTGACATACGGTATATGTATCTTTCGTATCATAAGTAAAATAAAACGCGTAGCCTATATATCGCAACGTATCCGACATCCAAATATCTGGAGTTCTTGGAGGAGATCTTTCATTGATTGGCAGACTGCCGCGTGTCTGTATATATTGGTGCAAAAAAACTTTCGGTTTCGCTATTTTGTAAGGTTCAGCCAGTTGAGAGAATCATGATAGCCTACATCAAAAAAGCAGTGTCGCAGGAAATCTTGACACAATTCTGGAAAATTTAGACTAGTCAACATCAAAACTACAATTGCGGTAAGTGTTTTTTGATCTGAGAACTGGACTGAGAGGCTTCGCACACAATTCATTGCAGTGTGAAAAACTGTTATCAATGCATGAAAACCTCGTCAACATGCAAACCGCACAATTGATATTCCGAAATATGAAATTGTTAATCGTTGTCACGTTCATAAACTGTGGTTTAGCAGTCTGTTGCCATAAAGGAGAACATTTTCACGTTCCTATAATGCTAGGAGAACAATTTAAGTTGCTGAAACCGTTAATGGTGCTTCTAAGAACCTTTTCCACTTTTACTAGTGGGGTCGTTAACGATTACAAAAAAAAAAAAAAACTTTTTATGCGAGTTTTGATTCGTTGCCTTTCCGTGTCTGTGCGTTTTACAAAATTATAGAACCATATGTTACTAATAATTTTAACATCCGCCCATGTTGTACAACTTTTTCCAGCATTTGTTTAAATGCATTGGCACTATTTTGAAAATCTAAAATAATTAAAGAATATTAGGCCAATCATTCTTTGACAACGTCGCAAAAGAGTCATGCATTATTTATTATAGGCTGTGGAAACTCCCTGGCACGTACAATAATTCAAGTAACGTGTTCGTACAATAGCTAATAAAAAAAGTTTTGCAGAGAACAGAATCAGAAATGTATTCATTTTCAATTACAGTGAGAATCACATTTGAATAGTTCTAACCAAGATTTTGGTTGATCTAAATCTTTACTGTCACTTCAGACAGACACTGTTCTCATGGTGACACAACAGACTGCCTCAAGCAAATAATGCAAATTTTCAAGTAGGGTACTAAAAGCCCCACAGGATTTAAAGGCACTTTAAATAAAACCAGATATTTTCTCTCCAAAAGACAAATAGGCAACAAAAAACACCACAGTACTTTCCTAAACAACTGTTTGTCACTAAGAACTTTAAAATTCTGATCCATAAGATTTCAGAGATTCATAAGATCTATGAATTTGAGCTAATTTGATCTATATTTAATAATGTTTAAATGTTGCAAATTTATGTTAATAATGAGAATCCTATTTATATGAGGGCAAAATACATATTCGTAATTTTCAGAAAGGTAATTAAATAAAAGTTTTGTAATAAGTGACCAATAAGTGAAATTATAGTATTTGGGCTTAAAAGCTCTCCTGTTGCAGGGGCAAAAGGCCACCATAAAAAGCACTGTTTAAGTGGGGCGAATAGTTTTTCTATGATGTTTTTTTGAAGTGGGCTCACATTGACAGATCCTGTCACAATGGAGATTCATTTGTTTATAGAATACTTGAGAAGTTATGAAATGCCAAATGTAGTTATTTTGAATAAGTTTTATCTTAATTTGTTACTCAGAAAAGTGTCTTGCTCTCTTAAAAGTATTTGCTTAAATTGACCAGTTTTGCCCTATAATCCCCCTAAGGCCTTTTTCCCCAAGTGTGGGGCAAAAGGCTCCCTTACCACCTTTTTTCAAAAACTAATTTGAATCAAAACAACCTTCCAATTTACACAAATTGTGTTGCTCCATTACCATTCAATAAAAAGAAATGTATTTTTTTTTCTTCCAATTTTGATACACGTAGACTTTGAACAGAAAAAAGCACAAATTCCTTAAGGTCCTTTATCCCCATTCTACCCTACTAAAAGGAAGAAATATTTTTTATTGGTGTGTTTGTATGCATTTTGTGTCTTGAGAATAATCTGCCTGTAAATGGTCAAATTTAAATGTTTTCTATGGTAAAACAAGGCACAACTGACATCAAAATGGCTTTCCCACACATACATACACAAACACACAGACTTTCCTGAATGTGTTCAGGCAAGCGCTCTTCCTACCTCTTCTTGCTACAACTCTTTCTCTTTCTCTTTCTCTCTCAGGCTGTACAGAATTACTTGTTTATGTGTTGGGACCATGGAGGAATGTCATGATTGGGCCCCAATCGAGAATGGTCCAACACAATGACACTGACCTTCCAGTTGTGCCACAAGGCCCATCCAAGCCAGCAGAGCCCTCTACGCCCTGTTCTGTCCCACCAACACACTTTCGCCCCTTTCGCCACCAGCAGGACTGTAATCTCATCACCCAGGCTGTGCATCACTTGAGCCACAGTGGATTTTATTGGGGTCCCTTGGATGTGGATGAAGCTCACGCACAACTTGCCAAGCTCCCCCTTGGGACATTCTTAATCCGGGATAGCATGCAGGTGAATGTTTTCTTCACTCTAAGCTATCGGGCTCCCGAGGGACCTACAAGTGTACGGGTGCTCCTGAAAGATGGGGGTTTTAATTTGGCTGGGAGTAAACACAGTTTTCCTTGTCTATTTGCCCTGCTGGAGTACTATATATCCTCCCCCAAAAAGAGTCTGAGTAAGCCCTATCGTGGAGAAGCAGCACAAAGCCTACAAGAAATGGCAAGGAGAGCAGTGGTGCAAAGTTTTGGGAAGGATAGCATTCAACAACTCCCTGTGAGCAAGAAGCTTAAAGAATTTCTGTGGTTGTACCCATTTAGTATATGATCAGATTTGACCTGTTTACTTTCACATTTTTCCTTTAAGAAAGTGTAATTTTTTATCATTTCAGAGGATTCAGAAGCATGGGTTGCTAACTAGATCATACTGTAGTGTATTTAAGTGTGTGATTGTTTGGGTTATTTACAGAAAAAAGCACTACGACACAGTTTTATATGAAAGATACTGCATAATCGGTAGCCTACTTTTCCATCATGATTGATGACAATGATTGTTTTAAGCAATTACTGGTACTGGTAAAGTGTTACAGTCTGTATTATTGAATAGGACAACTTTGTTACTTTTAAATATTATTGTCTTTATATATGAATGTAAACCCGTGAAGACACATAGAACTGGTACTGACCAATATCAGTATAATAATTTACATTTTGTGATTCAGTACAATATTTAGACTTATGCATTATGCCATTCTGCCATGCAGATATTCAAAGCATTTCACCTAGTTTGATGTTAAAAGAGTTTTGTTTAGGATTGCATTTTTATTATTACAATAAACATAATTTAAGTAATCTGTTTAACTATTTAGCCTATCAGTTGATTTAATTTACTGTTATCTATCTCTCTCTGTTTCTCTTTTGCTTTTTCTATGCACTAATGGTTTACTTGTAATCTGACCCGACCAGGAATTGCCAGAAACATACTAAGTTCACACTTCAAATCAAATCCCTTTATTGTCACTCAACCATATACACAAGAACAACATTGTGTGAAAGTCTTGGGCCACATCTAGGGGAACATACGAGTTATGTATCCACCAGCTGTAACCCTTCATGTTCCAGCAACTATGAGAGTTATGCACTGAATAAAAAATGACGAGTAAGATTTACTTAATTGTTATCTTATTTTAAAGTTTTTGTACACAGTTCAAGTAATTTTTTTATTATTATATAAAATAAAGCAAACTCTACTTAAATTCATGACATAATATTGTGTGAGAGAGTGGATTTAACTTAACTTTTCCAATAACATTTTCTTACAAATCTAATGTGCATGGTATTTAAATTAGCTTAGTAAAATGAACACTTTACTAAAACATTTTACATTTTGAACATTAATTATTAACACATCAATATACCACATGACATATGAAAGTGTTCCATAGGAAAGCTTCATGCATGCTATGTAATCTATTAGACAACATCACCTTGCATTACTGACAACGGGATCACATCATGGTGCTGCGCACTCAAACCTCAACACTTGGTGCTCAAAACACGATGATGTTAACAATTACCAGATAATTTTTTGGGGATCATGAACGGACCATTTTAAGCAGAAAATTAGCTTAATCGTTCACAAAACAAGAAGTTACCGACTGTAACATCAAGATCAAAAATACAAATGGTTTAAATAAAATTGCAAGCAGTGAAACCACGCATGCTCATTAATTATTCAAGCCTGGTGCATACTGGAAACAACAGCTTCAAAAAGTTAAGTCAAATTAACTTACTACAGGTCCTTCTCAAAAAATTAGCATATTGTGATAAAGTTAATTATTTTCCATAATGTAATGATAAAAATTAAACTTTCATATATTTTAGATTCATTGCACACCAACTGAAATATTTCAGGTCTTTTATTGTTTTAATGCTGATGATTTTGGCATACAGCTCATGAAAACCCAAAATTCCTATCTCAAAACATTAGCATATTTCATCCGACCAATAAAAGAAGTGTTTTTAATACAAAAAAAGTCAACCTTCAAATAATTATGTTCAGTTATGCACTCAATACTTGGTCGGGAATCCTTTTGCAGAAATGACTGCTTCAATGCCGTGTGGCCTGGAGGCAATCAGCCTGTGGTACTGCTGAGGTGTTATGGAGGCCCAGGATGCTTCGATAGCGGCCTTAAGCTCATCCAGAGTGTTGGGTCTTGCGTCTCTCAACTTTCTCTTCACAATATCCCACAGATTCTCTATGGGGTTCAGGTCAGGAGAGTTGGCAGGCCAATTGAGCACAGTAATATCATGGTCAGTAAACCATTTACCAGTGGTTTTGGCACTGTGAGCAGGTGCCAGGTCGTGCTGAAAAATGAAATCTTCATCTCCATAAAGCTTTTCAGCAGATGGAAGCATGAAGTGCTCCAAAATCTCCTGATAGCTAGCTGCATTGACCCTGCCCTTGATAAAACACAGTGGACCAACAGTGTCCAGTATTTGAGTTAGTTGAATGAATTTGCAATTAAAAATGTTGTTTCAGCGTAAATAAACCTAAATGCAATTTATGGTTTGAAGTATGAACGAGAACATTTTGAACAGCATTCTTGCTGTTGTGTTCACAGTACACTTGTCAATTAGCTACTCTGTATCATGTGTCATGTACTGTATATGTGCATGTCAGGCCAAGTGTAAACATTTAAAATAGCTGTGAGCATTAAGCATGGAACATATGTGGAAGCACAGATTGAATGAACAAACCAGTTCAGACATGCACATACAATTGAACCTCATCCTGGAAAAACACTTTTATGTGTTTCCTTATCTATTGCACAATGTGTACATCTACAGTACATAATGGTGCTTGGACTTTAACTCCTCGAAGAAAGTCTTACACTTCTCTATGAGACGACATTCATAACAGAATAAACATGAAAATGTATATTATTCTTGCGGGTAAAGCCCCTTTAAACAAACTAAAATACCACACGTCGACAAAACTTTAGACATGAAAACTTCGATATGAAAGAAAGAAGAAAAGAAAAACAATCTCAGCACAATGTTTCCCGTTTTGAAGGAATCTATTATGATTATCATGTATTCCACACCACAACATCTCCATCACTGCATTTTCTTCTTATCTAGCACTCACACACACATTTTAGGTACACCTTCCCTCACTGAGCTCAGGTTTATATCCATTGACGCCTAAGCCCATTACAGGATCCATGCTAACTGGCAGAGTTGATTATATTGTCATCACAAAAAGGATCAGGAACATTTGGACAAGACAAGTTTGCAGGCAGGTTTACCAAAATTCTCTCTCCTCCTCAAACAAAGCCTGTTCAGATTCATTCAGCATGAACCACAGCAGTAAGGTTATACAGGGCCCAATCAGGCAATTCAATAGCTTTTTCACTATTATGACTTACTGTAAATTATCAATGGCATGACATTCTTTCTGAATCCCTCTGCATCACCTTTCTAGTTCACCTCCATTCAACCAGTAAGTCCTTTAACAAGACAGGCTTTGTGTTGCTAAACTTATAAAAGAAAAAACTTTAAAGACAAAAAGATAACAAAATAAACAGCTATTGAATGGGTAAAGATGCAGAATTTCCCTCTTGCTAAACCCATGCTTTTTTATACCCCAAAAAGCTCTACAAAGGAATTGGTATAATGTTTTTAATGGTACATTAAAGCTCAATGAACATTCTTGATCTTCTCCAAGTACAGTACCTGTCAACCAAGTATGGCTACCTTATTCACTGTAGCAGCATCTTGATTTTTTTTATGTGAAAGTAAATAAGACTTTGAGGGATAATCTTACAGTCTCTTCAAAAGGCTGTACTGTTGTACGTTCATTTTGTTGTCAAAACATTTAAATAAACATCTTTCCCAAAGAATTCAGTAGATAAATAACTCTTCAAAGGTAAAGTTCATGAATTTAATTATAATTATCTCATCATTTACTCACCCTCATGTCATCCCAGATGTGTTTGACTTTCTTTCTTTCTCCTGCTGGACACAAACAAAGATTTTTAGAAGAATATCTGAGCTCTGTAGGTCCATAAAATCCAAGTGAATGTCTTCAGAAGTGTGGGTGAGAAACAGATCAATCTCCAATTTCACTTTCACTTTTGCATTTTTCTTCTTTTGTTTTTAGTGATATGCATTCTTTTTGGATATCACCATCTACTGGGCAGGGAGGACAATTTATGGGTTAGTTCACCCAAAAATGAAAACAATCCCATAATTTACTCACATTCAAGCCATCCTAGGTGTATATGACTTTGTTCTTTCAGCCAAACACAATCGTAGTTATATTAAAGAAATATCCTGGCTATTCCAAGCTTTATAATGGGAGTGAATGGTATCTTAGATTTTGAAGCCCAAAAAAACAAATCCATCCATCAAATAAGTAATCCATACGGCTCCAAGGAGTTAATAAAGGCCTTCTGAAGTGAAGTGATGCATTCTTGTAAGAAAAATATCCATATGTATTACTTTATAAACTATAATTACTGGCTTCCGGTAACGGCCGTCCGCGCTATCACAACAGAGTCGAGTTCCGGCATATGATGTAGGCGTAGGGTAAGCTCCGGTGAGAAGTGATCCGGCTCAGCTCATCAAAAAGAGCTGGCTCTTTTGACTCCCAAACGGCTCTTTAAAAACTAGTTTTCCACTTTCCAGCTATTGTTTTCACAGCTGTCCTTATGCTCTCTCCTCGGCTGCTCTCTCTCCTCGACAGCTAAGTGTGTGACTGTGTCTGTGAGTGAATGGGTTTCGCACTACCCCACGGATCTTTGGTTCATTGGTTGACACTACGTGTCTGATTGACAGGAACTACAGGTGAGGACAGGTCCAATAAATATTCATATCCATTATTGTTTGTTTTTGGGAAGGACTCTTAATCAGTGCTCTTATTTTATATTATGCCAGCAAAATCATGATTGCAAATTTGCCACAAGAGGGTAGGCTTCTCCTATACTGTTAACCTGTCATGTTCAATTTACCCAGAATTAATAACGTTGATTTTTTCCAGTCCGTTGCGAGGCAGTGACTGAGAAAGGTAAACAGGTAAACAACACAGTTTACAGTACATTAGGAATGGGCAAATGAAGCCTCATGAAGCTCTGAATCTTTTCCCCGATTGCTCCGTGAAAAGATTAGAAGCCTCAGGAATGTCGGAAACAGTGCCATCTGGTGGTTAGTCAAATGGTGACTTATTGTGGTCAGCCATAATCCTGGGTATGCAGCTCCGTTATATGAAGCGCCTGATGTAGTTTTGATCTAGTGTGCACAAATAAAAGCCTAACAATGATAAGTGTGTTAATTTTCACATTCTGATAATGTTATTCGTTAATTAATTTGTGGCAATATATGCCTGATATGATTCAGTGTAATATTAATGAACATAAATGACTAACAGAGTTGTATTAGGCAAGTATCTGGTGCTCTAATTATTTTTAATAATACTTGTATTACAGGATATATCACTCTTAAAAATAAAGATGTCAGGAAGAACCAAAAAGGGTGTTTCGCATCGATACCATAGAAGAACCTTTTTTGGTTCCACAATGAACCATTTTGAGGAACCTTTTGAGGAAGTCTAAAGAAACCCTTTCCACTACAAAGAACCTTTTGTGCAGTGGGGAGGTTCCATGAATGTTAAAGGTTCTACTTGGAACCCTCGATGCCAATAAATAACTTTTTTATTTTTATCCCCTTTTCTCCCCAGTTTGGAATACCCAATTCCTAATGTGCTCTAAGTCCTCGTGATGGCATAGTGAATTACCTCAATCCGGGTGGCGGAGGACGAATCTCAGTTGCCTCCGTGTCTGAGACAGTCAATCCGTGCATTTTATCACATGCCTTGTTGAGTGCATTACAGCAGAGAAGCTATTCACATTATTATCCACCGCATCACTCACAACTCACCACACGCCCCACCGAGTGCTAACCACATTATAGTGACCACGAGGTGGTTACCCCATGTGACTCTACCCTCCCTAGCAACCAGGCCAATTTTTGGTTGCTTAGGAGACCTGGCTGGAGTCATTCAGCATGAAAAATAACCTTTTTCTTAAGAGATTTTTAAGAGTGTAATGTCATTTTAAATAAGTTTAAATGGAATTTAACTTCCATAAACCCATAGAGTAGATGCCTGGATTCGAAAATTCCGACACACAAAGGGCGAATTCCAAACTGCGTTTTTGTGCCCTTGAAGGGCACTGCGGAAGGGGATACCACACTCAGGGGTGTTCCAAACGAATGCGAGCAACTCAAGCCCTCTGCGAAGGGCCCTACCACAAGGCCATTAGCGAAGGGTACATGCGATGGTCACTTCGAGGAAGTAAATTCACCTTTTATGATCACTTGACCTTGGGTGACGTGTCCACAGGATATATTTTAAAGCAAGGTTGTTGATCAGAACATATTACATGTTCAAATGCTCGGGCAAGCACCATAGCCCTTTTATAACAGATACTTCTCCTACGCTATTTATATTTGTTCTCATACTTAAGATAGTAGACAGCCATAAGCAGAGATACTCCAAAAACAGTGGCCATTTTATCCTGTAGGGGAGTATAAACCCTGAGGTTTTATATTATTTATTTATTTATTATTAAGACCTCTTGAGCACCAAATAATGAATGTTCATTCATGTATTTTATATATACATTTATATACAGACATACATACTATTATAATTATTATTAAAACAGCAACAGTAAGCAATTTTAAATAAGACACAAAAGGCAATGTTTGAGCTGTTTTCAGAACGGCTGTGCTGTGTAGTTATGGTAACGTTTCTGGCAAAGATAAAGTGGAAGTGATGTTTGTCTTTTATTACATCCTTCATCAAGGGTGTTCCAAATGGCATACATGAGACTCGAGTGCCCTACTCCCTTCAGAGTTCCCACTTCAAGGGCTCAGCCCTTTGGAGGGAGTAGGGCATACTCTGTTCACTTCCGTTTGGAATTCTCCCAATTATGTGAAGCGCGCACTGGTGACTTGCTTGGTTTTTTTGTTGATCACGTGATTCTCTGAAAACAATACTCAATACACTATTTGAAGCTTCAGTGTCATATGTAATATCACAACAGTGCATCCACAACTCGTAGATGCTTCAACACTGTTTAAATTGTATGTATATTGTAAAGTTGTATTTCTCCTCGTCACACACCTCCCTCCTATTCCTCAAATTACAAAGAGTTGTTATCAGGAAGAGTTTGCAAGTGTCTTACAAAGAAACAAGTGTAGTGAGTTTTTAATAGAAGTTTGAGTGTATGTGAAATCACATGCCTGATGATTAAGACACTTCATTTAGGGCATGAACACAAGCAACACCATTCCCTAAAATCAATTTAAAGTCTTAGTTGTGTGACCAGGAAATAAAATATAGATTATTTTCCAAGAATTGTCAGAAATAATGGCATAAATCCTCCAAAACCACTGTAACATTAACTGCTGTTGACCAACTGTGTGTTTGTCTGTACAGGTTGTGTACATTAATTTCTTCAAACAAGTGTCCTGTGAAGGCTCTTCAAACAAAATAACTGGCAGCCAGTCTATCTTTCCCTTGAGCTTTAGGCAATGCCTCGCAAAAACCCAAATGTGGCACTTTGTCAGATTTACTTTGAAGGACTGGCTCCACAAGAATTGTGATTTACTTGAAACCATAAAACAACTAGGCCTACATGCAACATTTCTATCAGCACACCATCCTGTTTTCCACAAGGGGCTTGCTTGTTGATTGACAGCTATTTTAATTTCTGTGAGCTACCTGATTGTAAAGGCATTTTAGCAGGCAAGCCAACAGCAACAAAAACAAGAGCTGGGTTCTTTTTGTGGTCTTTGTGAAGTCTGAATCTCTCAGATGTAATTTGATATGAAAATATTCAGTGCTACATTATTAACATTCCCATTTATCCTGATGGATTTCTTTAGGTTGTCTGTATGCAGTGTGATTGTGTGTTTGTCTTTCTGGTTTTGTTACAGTGATTACATCTTGTCAATGGTTGAAAAGACACCTAAGGGCTTTCCCAGAGCAGACTGTCACATCATGTCATTTGCATACATATCGCATTAAATTTGTCTATATAAATAATACTTTGAGCTAAGTGTTTACAGACAGTGTGATTACCTCAAATATTCAAAACATGTCTGATCAAAGTCTTTCACCTTTATATAACAAAACAAAGGGGCTAAACATGTTATTTGCAAGCATAAATACTCTTATTTGCATTCCTTGTATGGAATTCTCCATCCAACTCCAGTGGTTTCATTCCTATAATTCCTATCTTCAGAAGTGATATGATAGGTGTGGGTGAACGCTTTCACATTCATCTTCTTTTGTTTTTTGGCAATTCACATTCTTTGGGCATATACTGGCACCTACTGGGCAGAGAGGAGAATTTATAGGAAAGAAAATACTTAAATACTGATCTTTTTCTCACCCACACCTATCATAGTGCTTCAGAAGACAATTATTAAACCACTGGATTTGTATGGATTACTTTTATGCTGCCTTTATATGCTTTTTGAAGCTTCAAAGTTCTGGCCACCATTCACTTTTTGAGGACCTACAAAGCTGAGATCTTCCTCTAAAAATCTTTGTTTGTGTTCAGCAGAAGAAAGAAAAAGTAATTCACATCTGGGATGGCATGTAAGGTTAGCTTTAATAGTGATGCCCTCTGGTGTATACTAGTTTTTGGCTGTAATTGTGCTGTATTTGTGAGAAGGGAACAGGTTGAAAATATATTTGGATTTTGGACAAGGCAAATATATATTTTTTCCTTCACAAGATAATCTTAAATCCATAATGGACTCATTCGTAATTCTTGAAATTAACACCATGTGGCTAAACCTGGGTGCATTGTGTGAAGAATTTTCAAAAAGGTTTTCTAACTGTTCCTCAGTATTTACTTTAAAGAATGGGTATGGCATTATTGTGTGTGTCTTGACATGTTTCTGTGAGTGTCAAGGAAAACAAACATGTGTATTATGAAGTATAAAGCCTCCTTGATCAATAACATAAACAACTCCAGTTCCAGACAGCTCAAGGCTCTGGACACAATGTCATTATTATTGCTGTGAGAGTGAGACATACAGTAGTAATTATATCAGGGGGGTTCAAAAGTCTGACTCCACATTGAAATTTGGGGATTAAAAATCTAATTTAAAACTTAAAAATGTTTAGGATTTTGAACAAAGATAACACATGAACCAAAATATTATGACCACTCAGATGAAGTGAATACAATGATCATCTCTTAACAAGACCACATGGTAAGCGAACAATCAGTTCTCGTAGTCAACGTGTCGAATGCAGGAGTAAAGACTTGAGTGACTTTGACCAGGGCCAAATTGTAATGGCCAGATGACTGGGTCACAGCATCTCTGAAACAACAAGGCTTGTGGGGTGCTCCCAGTCAGCAGTGGTGAGTACCTTTTGACAGTGGTCTGAGGAGAGACATATCACAAGCCAGCGACAGGGTGTTGAGCACATAAGGATCATCGATGCACAAGGCAACAAAGGCTATGCCATCTGGTCCGAAATGACATAAGGTCTACTGTGTCATAGAAAATTTTAACGAAGGTTACAGGAGGAATGTGTCACAACACACAGTGCATCACACCCTGCTGCATATGGGCCTGCTTAGCCGCAGAGTGCCCATGATGACCCCTGTCCACCATCGAATGCACCTACAATGGGCATGCGAGCGTCGGAACTGGTCCTTGAAGCAGTGGAATAAGGACACTTGGTCCAATGAGTCCTGTTTTCTTTTACATTACGTAGACAGCCATGTATGTGTGCACCATTTACCCAGGGAAGTGATGGCTCCAGGATGCACTTTGGGAAGATGACAAGCCGGTGGAGGGAGTGTGATGCTCTGGGCAATGTTCTGCTGGGAAACCCAAGGTCCGGCCATTCATGTGGATGTCATTCACATTTACATTGAAGCATTTGGCAGACACTTTTATCCAAAGCAACTTACAGAGCCTTATTACAGAGACAATCCCCCCGGAGCAACCTGGATTTAAGTGCCTTGCTCAAGGACACAATGGTGGTGGCTGTGGGGCTCAAACCAGCATCCTTCTGATTATCAGATTACCAGTTATGTGCTTATACCACTACACCACCACCATGTCAATTTGACATGTGCCACCAACCTAAACATTGTTCCAGACCAAGTACACCCCTTCATGGCAATGATATTCCCTGATGGCAGTGGCCTCTTTCGGCAGAATCATGCACTCTGCCACACTGTACACATTGTTCGGGAATGGTTTGAGGGACATGCTGAAGAGTTCATGGTGTTGCCCTGGCCTCCAAATTCCCCAGATCTACATCGGATTGAGTATCTGTGGGATGCGATGAACCAACAACTCCGATCCATGGCGGCTCCACCTCACAACTTACAGAACTTGAAGGATCTACTGCAGACGTCTTTGTGCCAGATACCACAGGACACCTTCAAGGGTCTTGTAGAGACCATGCCTTGGCAGGTCGGTGCTGCTTTGGTGGTACACAGAGGACCAACAGCATATTAGACAGGTGGTAATAATATTTTAGCTCATTGGTGTACATTATGACAAAATAAATATGAAATATTCAAGATTCTAAGACTAGGTCACCATTTCAACATCACTAATCAAATAAGCTAATCAAATTTATGGCATTAACAATAATGTTAACTCCTTTGTACAAAAGGTCAGATTTCCTTGCTTCCATTAAAATGCACAAGATGCTTTTTGGAACATTCTCAAAGCATGCTGGGTAACATCGATCATCAGGTTTTGCACAAACATGTGTAGTCCATGATGACTTGAGAACATACCAAAAACTGTAATTGTTTTGCTGTTAATGTCATTTATAATTAAAAATAAAAACTGTATTTAATTAGTCAAATGGAAAACAAGCATTTTCACAAGTGGACCCAGACTTTTGGACCCTACTGTATTTTATCTTCCTATTTGGTCCCTGGCTAACAGTTGGCTTACGTTTATCATTGCACATATTCCCTCCTCTTCTATCTTTGTGTTACTCTGATCAGTCCATCTGTTATATTTTGTTTTGTTCATTTTGCTCTATCTGCTTTTTCCTGCAATTTTGTTTGTACATCCACATGTCTGTCTATTTGGTTGCAAGGTATTATTTATTCTCTGTACATCTTCTAACATTCAGAACATTTGCTTCTTAAATTTTAGCCAATGTATTCTCTATCCATCTATATGTTTAGCTCTTTATCTCTTTTTACCATGTCAGTTTTCCCTCCAAGGAATGGTGTCACCAAGGAGTATAGCCTATGCGGATGATAATCTTAGTCATTCTTATGTAGAGAAAGAGAGAGACCGAGTAGAAATGCTGTAAACTTAAAGACAGCAGTGTAGGAAATGCTGGTTTGACACTGTCAATCACTGCACACTCATTAGCCACATCTATCAAACAACAAATGACACCCTGCTAAGGTGTGCGTGTAGGGGTATTGTTGTTGAAGGTGGTCATTATATTCTAGACACCTTTTTTTTAATGAAATTATTGGTCACACTTAAATGACTGTATCTGTTAAACTGTACTTGGTAAAAAAAAATTATATACAGTTGTTAACATAAGGACCTATTTTGGTAGGTATTGAACCCCCAATCAATACCAAAAAACAAACAAACATTATTTTCATCACACTTAATACCATTGTACCCCCCCAAATGTAATTTACGTAACGCGTCTGGACATTTTACCGGTACTTTGATTATTCCTGTTATTTTTAGCGATAATCCTCATAACTGCAATATATTACTGTATTCCAGTAAAAATTATGCTGTTGTACAATGATGTACAATTTTTACATTAAAATCAGCTAAATGAAAGGCAGCACTAAGGGAGTAAGCTTATTACTCTGATGTATAGTGGCAAGAAAAAGTATTTGAACCCTTTGAAATTAGCTGGTTTTCTGTATTAATTGGTCATAAAATGTGATCAAAATCACAAGTAAAACACAATGTGCTTAAGCACACAGTTATAATCTTTCATGTCTTACATAACATTAAACATTCACAGTGCTGTGGAAAAAGTATGTGAACTCATGGATTAAATAACTGGTCGTTACTCCTTTGGCAGCAATAACCTCAACCAAGCACCTCCAGTAACTGCGGATTAGACCTGCACAATGTTCAGAAGGAATTTTGGACCATTTTTTTCTTAAAGAACTGCTTCAGTTTAGCCATATTCTCAGGATGTTTAGAATGAACGGCTCTATTGAGGTATTCCACAGCATCTCTATTGGATTAAGATCTGTGCTCTGATTGGGCTACTTCCTGTGTAATTCCTTTTTTAAAAGCCATTCTGTAGTGGATTTACTTCAATATTTAGGGTCATTGTCCTGCTGCATTACCCAACTTCTACAAAGCTTCAGCTGGTGCACAGCCACCCTGACATTATTCTGTAGGATATCATGATATTCATGATGCTCCCTCCACCATAATTCACCATTGGGGTGATATGTTCATGTTGGTATGCAGTGCCCTTTTTACGCCATACTTAGTGCTGTATTTTCATAATGAAGGTAGTCATAATGTTTTGGCTCTTTGGTACATTATGACAAAATAAATATGAGATATTCAAGATTCTAGGTCTAGGTCACTAATCAAAAAAGCTAATCAAATTTGTGGCATTGACAATCATGTTAACTCCTTTGTACAAAAGGTCATATTTCCTTGCTTCCATTAAAACGCACAAGTTGTCTTATGTAGTGCACTTTTTATGCCATACGTAGTGCAGTGTGTTCTTCCCAAACAATTCAACCTTAGTTTAATAACATTCAGTCCACAAAACATTTTCCCAGTATCTCTGTGAAGTGTCAAGGTGGTCTTCGACAAGCTTTAGGCACGTAGCAATACTTTTGTTGGAAAGCAGTTACTTCCTTCGTTGTGTCCTGCCATGGACACCATGCTTGTTTAATGTTTTCCTTTTAGTAGACTCATGAACAAAGATGTTAACCAGTTCCAATGAAGTCTTCAGCTGTAACTCTAGGGTTCTTTTTGACCTCTTTGAGCATTCTGCAGTGTGCCCTTTGAGTCACCTTGGCTGGACAGCCACTTCTAGGGACAGTATCCACAGTAGTACTTCTTCAAATCTTCTCCATTTATAGAAAATTTGTATAACTGTGGACAAATTAATATTTAAGCTCTTCAAAATAACTTTGTAACCCTTACCAGCTTTATGCAAAGCAACAATTGATCATAGGTTTTCTGAAATCTTTTTTTTTTAAGCATGGTCCATGTCAGCAGATGCTTCTTGTTAATAATGTTACGTCCCGAGGATGTATATTTAATATGATTGTTGGTGCTACATTTGTGTAGGTCTTCTTTTGTTGTTGTATGTTCTATCTCTGTGCTCCATTCCATGTGGCCACTCCTCCTATCACATTAACAGGATCATGTGTGTCACCTGGTGTTAATTGCTGCTCATCAGCTGTGACTGCTATGATTGGCCCTTTTAAGGAGTGCTGGCGTACAGGCAGTTCACAGTTCCTTCACACGGGGAGAGACTGAGGATATTTCCTCCACACAGGGCTGTCCTGTCCCCTGGTCTCAGAGTGTTGGCTGCCACACTAAGAGTTGCCCGTGGATGAGTGTGGTGAATGTTTTATTGTCGCTGTGCTGATTACTTAGTGGCTAAATAAGCGTATCTCATTGGGAGAAACCAGACTCACTGTGGGGGCCAGTTCCCCTCTGGTTGACAGAGAAAGTTAATCCCCTTGTTACATAATAAAAATACTTTTCATTTGCTAAAATTTTGTGGACCTGTGCTTATTGCATTTCTAGGACCTTAGACAGGAGAACACCTGTGTTCTCTCCACTACTTTGTTACTCGCTTTCCGCCAACCCCTAGACTAGATTGCGAACCATATCAATAGCAAACTCAATATGTTTGAGTGCTTTTTATAAGTCAGTGTATCACTAACACACACCTCCAATCTTGTTTCATTATTTGTATGCCATGTTTGCCAACTCCTGTCTCTAATTAGCTTTCTTTTATCATCTTTAGCCTAGGGGTTCAATTACTATTTCCACAGCACTGTGAATGTTTAATGGGTTGTGTTCAATAAATAAATGAAATATTATAATTGATTGTGTGTTGATAGCTTAAGCACATTGTGTTTGTCTATACTTGTGACTGTAATAAAGATGAGATCACATTTTATGAAAAAATTAATGCAGAAAACCAGCTAATTCCAAAGGGTTCACACATTTTTCTTGCCACTGTATGCTTTCAAATTTTGATTTTCAAATTGTGGTAATGAGAATATCCCAATGAACATCTTTTTCTGTGTAGCGGTAATGAAACCTGGGAGGTAAAATGTAAGAAACTGTTCTGAAAATAATTGGACAATGTAAAAAAATCTTAAAGCCAATAAAAGTGGGCTTTATTTTATATATTTGCAAAAATTAATTTCTTATTAAATTCTTTTGATTTTGGAGTAATACATTTGTGAAAATGTTATTGGTGTAACCAAATGTAGTCAGGTTTATTCAGTCATATTTAATAACATTCTGACTAGAATAATTTAATATCCACTGTACTTTACAGTTCGTTATTGAGATGTGGGCCCAAGATCCGTGACTTCAACTCAAATAACATTTTTGAAGACCTGCAAATATCTGCAGTACCTTGACATATTAGAATACCTGAAATTTGACTTAGAATTTCTGCACTGTTACTTGACTCAGACTTGAGAGGAGTCATTGCTTTACAGACTGCACTTAAACTTAAATGTTTTCATTTCACTTTTTCATTAAGTTTGGAACATGTTCTTGAAAAGCTTGACAATCTAGAGAATAGGAGAATTGTTGGAATTCCTGAGCATGAGGAAGGCAGAGATATGGTGAAATGCCTAGACAATCTCTTCCTGAGTCTGCTCGACATAACAGGCCATAAGCTGGAAATCGAGCGAGCTAACAGAGTCCCGGCTCGCAGATGCGTTAAGGGAGACAGGCCCCGATCAATTCTGGCCAAATTTCTGAGATCATCTGATAAAGATCTCGTGTTGTGCCAGGCAAGGAGCAAAGGAAATCTTTCTTGGAAGAATCCCAATATTTTCTTGTTCCCAGACTTTGCTAATTCGACAAGAGAGAAACGTGATCGATTCAAGGAATGTAAGAAACTCTTATATCAATGGAAGATCGCTTTTGCTCTGATGATTCCGGCCAAACTGAGAATAGACACCAAGGACGGCCGCAAGATATTTTTGTGCCCAAAACAAACATTATATTTCATAAACACAATGGGTGAGTAACCATTGGGTGTTTCCCATGTGAGTGAATAGACTCGCTGTACATTGACTCGACTGTTTGAGGAAGCTTGGTGTCGTTTTTATTTATTTTTATGTTGGTTCTGCCTAGCGGCTGGAGTTTGTTTTGTGGAATGACACTGCAAGGGACTTTTGCATTGAAGGAAGGTCAATTTTACACTGATATTTTCAGCTAGATTGAGAATGGACACTATGGGTGACTGCAAAATATCTGCATGCCTACACAAAGGATGTCTTTTAAAAAGTTTATGGACTTAGTAAGTCATGGTATATTTTTATGCGGCCTATTTGACTCTTGACCATCCAAGGAACCAGGATGCATGTTTTGTTTCTTTTTGTGCTGGTTCCGCCTAGTGGCTGGAATTTGTTTTGTGGAATAACACTGCTTTGGGACAGTTGTGGATGAATCTGTTTGTTCCTTGTGCTTATGCCTCCTGTTGGCTGGAGTTTGTTTTGTGGAGTATTTTTGTGGGACATTGGAATGATTATGTCATCTGCTGCACTCATAAACAGCCGGCTTACTGAACATTCGTTTGTCTGTCCGGGGAAACTGAATGGCTTTATATCGGCTGGAATTTGTTTTGTGGAGGAACACACCTTCGAGACATTTCTGTATTTTCTGTAATTTCTGTAATTCTGTAAAATGTAATTTTGACTTACAAATTTGTGAGGCAATCTGAGGCAAAGTTGTCATGGGGGCTCTCGTAGGCGTACATGAACCATATGAGTTTAGAGGGATTGACGGCGATTGCCACTGTCGTGTGTGGGGTTAATGCACACATTTTTTTTACTGTTTATTTTGTTTGGGGTTTGATTGTTGCACTCATGTGGCCTTTATAATTGTATTTTTGACACACAATCTCTTTTTTCTATTATATCAAAATGTCAGATGTTAATATGAGTGGGTTATCTCTCCTCTCTCCACATGGAATGTGAATGGGTTGGGGCACCCCATAAAAAAGAATGAAGGTTATTTATTTTCTTAAACGTAAGAAATATGATTTAGTGTTCAATCAATCAATCAAAGTTTATTTATATAGCACACTTAAAAACAACAAATGTTGACCAAAGTGCTGTACAAAACTGACCAACATGTAATAAATAGTATAAATAAAATAAAATAACACCATAAGATGATACTGCAAAATATGTTACAATGACTCATGTGCAAGGGAGAACCAATGGGTCTTTAGATTAGACTTCTTAGATCTAAGGTTGGACAAGACCTAATCAATATTGGCAAAGCATTCCACAAGCGAGGGCCCATGAGAGAAAAAGAAAGATCACCCATAGTTTTAAGATGAGACCTTGGAACACACAACAGTAGACTCTGAGACGATCTTAAAGTCCTTGGAGTCTGATATTGATGGAGAAGTCCAGAAATATAAAGTGGTGCCAGCCCATGGAGGCCCTTATATATCGACAATAAAATCTTAAACTGAATCGTGTATGAGACAGGTAACCAGTGCAGAGAAGCCAGGACTGGAGAAACACTGTCATATTTAATGTTCCAGTCAGGAGCCTTGCAGATGCATTTTGCAAAGTCTGAAGACGAGATAGTGACTCTTGAGATAAAAGCATGGATTACAATCTCCAGATCCTTTAAATAATTTTTTTTTTAGTAATTTTGATATTTGCCGGATTTGGAAAAAAAAACACCTCCAACCACAATTTTAAATGAGAGTAAAAAATGACACCAAGTTGCGCACCTCTGTATAAAGATTAGAGGCCAAAGGCCCTAAATGTCTACTCAAATTCTTAAAAGGATCAGTTTTGCCAAAAAATTTAAACATCTGTCTTAGAATCATTTACTTGGAGAAAATTAGCTACCATCCATTTTTTTCTTTAATCTTTAAGACAAAGATTCTATTGCAGAATTATCAGTGGATTTCAAAGGCAGATAGTACTGAAAATCATCTGCATAACAATGACAATCTATTTTGTAGTTCTAAAAGATAGACTGTAATGGTAATATATATAACGAGAATTAAAGTGTTCCCAAAATCGAGCCTTGAGGTACGCCACAGGTGATAGAAGCAGAGGCAGAAGAATGATGTGGCACATAAGCTTTTACTTTATGCGTATGATATTTTGTTATTCGTCTCCGACCCCACTAAATCTATGCCTTGTCTCCACAGAATTATCAATTCCTTTTCAACATTTTTGGGATACAGAGTTAATTGGTCTAAATCCAAAGTGTTGGCTCTGACGTACTGTCCAGTCACGGCTTTTCAGCCGGGCACCTTTCAATGGCCCAAACAGGGCATTAAGAATTTGGGAATTTTATTCCCAGCAAATTTATGTGATTTAGTCAGACTTTATTTTGACCCTTTAATAAAATGTTTTTTGAGTGATGTGGGTAGGTGGGCTTCATTACATTTATCAATGATTGGAAAGGTTAATGGTAATAAAATGAATTGTATTCCAAAAATAATCTATCTACTACAGTCTCTCCCTGTAGATGTCCCCCTCTCTTATTTCAAGCAATTTGATAGCATAGCGAAGTCCTTCATTGTAATGAAAGCGGTCTCAGGATACATTTCAATAAGTTACATAGGCCGGTTGACAAAGGTGGGCTAGGCCTACCCAAGAATTTGTTTTCAGACATTTAGCTCATTGGTCACTTCCACCTGATAGAGCCCCTCCCTGATTTGGAATGGAACAGAATGTTCTTGCCCCTATTTTACTATTACAAAGCCTTTCTATTAAACTAACTTTAAATTTAAGTCGCACCCCATTATCTCGCATCTGCACGCACTATGGACAAAAGTGTCCAGAGTGTTTAATTCAGACATTTATTTAAATGTTGCCTCGAGCATATGGCTATACCCAAAGTTGCGTATTGGTGAGCCACTTTCTGCTGGTCGGAGTGGATTGTGAGGGTTGTTAATATACTCTGTGACCTATATGAGAGTGGTGGGTTGAGATCGTTTGAAAATTTGGTCCAACATTTCAGGATTCTTCAGGATTCAACTTCTCTCAAGAGGATATGGGAGAGAGATTTAGACTTGGTATCGGAGGAGGGGGTGTGGGCTAAGATAAAAAAAAAAATGTCAAGTCCACATCTAGAGATTCAAGGGTGCGTCTGATGCAATTTAAGATTTTGAATCGATTGTTTTGGACCCCTTCTAGATTGTATAGACTTGGTCTTAAAGTGTACACAACCCATGTTTTTTGGGGATGTGTTAAAATACAGGAATTCTGGTTTAAAATTCAAGCATTTATATGTGATGTGTTGGACACACAATTTTCATTTTGCCCCAGACTCTGCTAGGTAGCTCAGCAAGTAAAGATGCTGACTACCACCCCTGGAGTCGCAAGTTCGAATCCAGGGCGTGCCTCCAGGCAGGTCTCCTAAGAAACCAAATTGTCCCGTTTGCTAGGGAGGGTAGAGTCACATGGGTTAATCTGCTTGTGGTCACTATAATGTGGTTCTCCCTCTTGGTGGGTGCGTGGAGAGTTGTGCGTGGAGGCAGCGGAGAATAGCGTGAGCCTACACACGCAGTATGTCTCCGCGATAACACGCTCAACAATCCACGTGATAAGATGTGTGACAGTCTCAGACACGGAGGCAACTGAGCATTCCAAATTGGGGATTTAGAATGCTCTTTGTTTCGTTTATTTTTCTTTATGAAAGTTAAAGTTGTATATTTTTGTACAAGCCAACTCATATGATTTCATACTATTTTGCCATCTCGTACTATTATTATGACTCTTCAAGGGACTGGCTTGGATCTCCCTATTCTGTTACTTTAGAATGGCATTTATGCATATTGTAAAAACTCTTTTGGAGAAGTATGATCAAGAAAAGTCCAGAACCCAGCACTTTGGGGAAAAATCTGTCCTACTCAGATAACCAAAGTAGGTTACAAAGTACAACCAAGATGCCCAAAGCAAATCTCTGCTGTGATCCACCACAAAAAAAACTGTTATATGTACATATATGCACACACACACAAAGGCTGAAAAGTTCCTACATACAGTACACACTCACAAAGATACATGTATCATTAAAGAATAAAAGAAGAGTCCTTGTATTGTTCACTGAAACACATACAAAGTGGAGTTCATGTATTAACAAACATGAAGTTAAATAGTGGAATAATAGCCTGTGTAACAGAATTTGTGTATGTTTGTGTCGTTTCTGGCTGTTGTCGGAGCTGTGACGTATCCAGGACACCATGTGTGTGTTGCATCAGAGTATGTGTTAGGCCCACGCGTGCTCCAGATAATGTGTCAGGGTAAAACTGTCAGTACAGAAACTGTTGAGCAGAGCACATGCTCGCTACAGTGAGCCACTCAGCTTAATGAAGCTATCCATGCAACCTCAAACTAGTGAATTACACTTGAAAACATATGCAAACACACATGCTGACTAGACTACCTAAATGTGGACATACCATAGTCTTCTTTTGTGTTTATATAAAGTTAACTATAATAACTATAGGCTAACCCCAACCTAAACCCTAACTTTACCCCTAAAATAAAAGTTTTTGTATTTTAAATTTATTAAAATTCAATATTTTATTAATGAATAATTTTTCAAGATAAGGACATTCCCAAAGAGAGGTTTTGTAATATTGAACTAACTACTGTGGACAAATCGGTCCCCAAACTACAGCTAAATGTGCTTACATAAACCATTGCACAAACACCCACTTACATCTAAATGTTTAGTAATAAATCATTATCAGACAGAACAATGTGTCTCCTCCATCTTAATGACTCACTGACTTTTATGAATTTCCCACTGCACTTCCTCTCATCTAATGGCTAAAGAGCACTGACACTGGGCTTGTGGGATTGTAAATCATTCAAGTTAGTGTCACACACCTCAATGATTCAAACGCAGAGAGGGAGTGGGTTAAATCTTTAACGAACTCTCTTTTGTGTTGCATGTAATCATCTAAAATATGTGGTATTGGCTTCCAATGACCTTGATAACTGTTATTAAAGAACTTGGAGTGTAACATAACAGCTGGTTGGGGCGCCAAACTATCATACTCAACAATAAAAATCCCTTTTTTAATAATGTGTGTTACTGTCTATTCTGTTGAAATGGGATAGGTACATTTCCTGAAGAAAATGTGAGTGGTGCTTGCCGTGGCAAAACTCGGCCAAACAGCATGTTGTAACTTGAAAAGAACAAAAATTATGGTCATAAATAAATCAACCCAGAAGTCTGTACGATTTTCTGGTGCAGAAATATGTGATTTGTTACTCGGTTGCTAGGGTAAGCCCTGTGGTTGCTATGCAGTTACCAAGGTAATACAATACATGGCTCCTTTCCATCCTGAGTGAAATAAGTCAACCCGAAGTCTGTAGTGTGTTCTGGTGCAGAGATATGTGATATGTTGCTCGGTTGCTAGGGTAACTCCATCTGGTTGCTAGGCAGTTACCATAGTGATACTAATCAAGTCTCCTGGCCATCCTGATTAAAATAAATCAACCCGAAGTCTCTATGTTTTTGTGATGCAGAGATATGTGATTTTTTACTCGGTTGCTAGGGTAACCCCATCTGGTTGCTAGGCAGATACCATAGTGATACTAATCAAGTGTCCTTGCCATCCTTATTGAAATAAGTCAACCCGAAGTCTCTACGCTTTTCTGATGCAGAGATATGTGATTTGTTACTCGGTTGCTAGGGTAAGCCCATCTGGTTGCTAGGCAGTTACCATAGTGATACTAATGAAGTCTCCTTGCCATCCTGATTGAAATAAGTCAACCCGAAGTCTCTATGTTTTTGTGATGCAGAGATATGTGATTTTTTACTCGGCTGCTAGGGTAACCCCATCTGGTTGCTAGGCAGATACCATAGTGATACTAATCAAGTGTCCTTGCCATCCTTATTGAAATAAGTCAACCCGAAGTCTCTACGCTTTTCTGATGCAGAGATATGTGATTTGTTACTCGTTGCTAGGGTAAGCCCATCTGGTTGCTAGGCAGTTACCATAGTGATACTAATGAAGTCTCCTTGCCATCCTGATTGAAGTAAGTCAACCCGAAGTCTCTATGTTTTTGTGATGCAGAGATATGTGATTTGTTACTCGGTTGCTAGGGTAAGCCCATCTGGTTGCTAGGCAGTTACCATAGTGATACTAATGAAGTGTCCTTGCCATCCTGATTGAAATAAGTCAACCCGAAGTCTCTACGCTTTTCTGATGCAGAGATATGTGATTTGTTACTCGGTTGCTAGGGTAACCCCATCTGGTTGCTAGGCAGTTAACATAGTGATACTTATCAAGTCTCCTTGCCATCCTGATTGAAATAAATCAACCCAGAAGTCTCTCTGATTTTCTGGTGCAGAGATATAGTTACTGCTAAACGGTTGCTAGGGTACTCTGTGTAGTTGCTAGGAGTAGCTTGGCAGCTGCCAATCATGAATCTCCAAAGGCTGCTTGTCAGTATGAATGATATAAACCAACTCCCATGCCTCTGTGACATTCAGAATGGAAGATATCCCTCTATGGATTTTGGTTGTTAAGGTGCTCGACAATGGTTGCTAGGAGGGGCTAGGAAGTGTTGAAGTGATGCATGATTGGCTGTTTGCTGTCCCGAGTCAAACGAGACCACCCTTGTGTTTCTATGACACTTCTATCCGAGATATCCCTTTGATCTTTTTCAATAGAAGTCTATGGGACTTGTTGCTAAGGTGCTCTTAATGGTTGCTAGGGCGTGGCTTGATAGCTTCACAATGATCCAGAGAGACTGATTGGTTGTCTGAGTAAAATGAGCCCACCCCTCGCCTCTATGACACTGTGATCCAGAGCTATGTTCAATACAAATCCCTATGCCTTTTCATTTCATGGGCCGCCCTACACCATTATAAGTCAATTGGGGCATTTTTGGCAGCTCCTGCCCCCAGGGGTGCAACTTTTACCCCATATTGAGGTATGCTCTACAGAGCCTGCCAGCCTCTTCAAATGTGGCAAATCACACGCTTCTACTAAATCCTCGCTTGGAGCTGTGACGCCAAAAGTTTGTCTCAATGTTAAGTCTATGGGATTTTTCGTCGCTTTTTGCCCCTGGGGCAAATACCGCACTCGATCGCTTATAAAAGTCAT
The DNA here is from genome assembly GCF_025860055.1 of Xyrauchen texanus. Taxonomy (NCBI): domain Eukaryota; kingdom Metazoa; phylum Chordata; class Actinopteri; order Cypriniformes; family Catostomidae; genus Xyrauchen; species Xyrauchen texanus. Next base: position 45,112,437 of record NC_068280.1, read on the forward strand.
AGCACACGGTCCTCAATAGGCCGCTCGATTTGATACCTCATTCGTGGGTCTACGCCAAACGGTGCGGACGAAGTTAGGTGTCAAGTTTTGTTAAGAGATATAATAAAATAAAATAAAAAATAAGTATGAGATACATAGTGATGCTGAAGCACCATAACTAGATAGGTACATTTCCTGAAGAAAATGTGAGTGGTGCTTGCCGTGGCAAAACTCGCCAAACAGCATGTTGTAACTTGAAAAGAACAAAAATTATGGTCATAAATAAATCAACCCAGAAGTCTGTACGATTTTCTGGTGCAGAAATATGTGATTTGTTACTCGGTTGCTAGGGTAAGCCCATGTGGTTGCTATGCAGTTACCAAGGTAATACAATACATGGCTCCTTTCCATCCTGAGTGAAATAAGTCAACCCGAAGTCTGTAGTGTTTTCTGGTGCAGAGATATGTGATTTGTTACTCGGTTGCTAGGGTAACCCCATCTGGTTGCTAGGCAGTTACCATAGTGATACTAATCAAGTGTCCTTGCCATCCTGATTGAAATAAATCAACCCGAAGTCTCTACGTTTTTCTGATGCAGAGATATGTGATTTGTTACTGGCTGCTAGGGTAACCCCATCTGGTTGCTAGGCAGTTACCATAGTGATACTAATCAAGTGTCCTTGCCATCCTGATTGAAATAAGTCAACCCGAAGTCTCTACGCTTTCTGATGCAGAGATATGTGATTTGTTACTGCTGCTAGGGTAACCCCATCTGGTTGCTAGGCAGTTACCATAGTGATACTAATCAAGTGTCCTTGCCATCCTGGTTGAAATAAATCAACCCGAAGTCTGTACTCTTTTCTGGTGCCGAGATATGTGATTTGTTTCTCGCTGCTAGGGTAACCCCATCTGGTTGCTAGGCAGTTACCATAGTGATAGTAATGAAGTGTCCTTGCCATCCTGAGTGAAATAAATCAACCCGAAGTCAGTACTATTTTCTGGTGCAGAGATATGTGATTTGTTACTGCTGCTAGGGTAACCCCATCTGGTTGCTAGGCAGTTACCATAGTGATACTAATCAAGTGTCCTTGCCATCCTGATTGAAATAAGTCAACCCGAAGTCTCTACGCTTTTCTGATGCAGAGATATGTGATTTGTTACCGGTTGCTAGGGTAAGCCCATCTGGTTGCTAGGCAGTTACCATAGTGATACTAATGAAGTGTCCTTGCCATCCTGATTGAAATAAGTCAACCCGAAGTCTCTACGCTTTTCTGATGCAGAGATATGTGATTTGTTACTCGGTTGCTAGGGTAACCCCATCTGGTTGCTAGGCAGTTACCATAGTGATACTAATCAAGTGTCCTTGCCATCCTGATTGAAATAAGTCAACCCGAAGTCTCTATGTTTTTGTGATGCAGAGATATGTGATTTGTTACTCGGTTGCTAGGGTAAGCCCATCTGGTTGCTAGGCAGTTACCATAGTGATACTAATGAAGTGTCCTTGCCATCCTGATTGAAATAAGTCAACCCGAAGTCTCTACGCTTTTCTGATGCAGAGATATGTGATTTGTTACTCGCTGCTAGGGTAACCCCATCTGGTTGCTAGGCAGTTAACATAGTGATACTTATCAAGTCTCCTTGCCATCCTGATTGAAATAAATCAACCCAGAAGTCTCTCTGATTTTCTGGTGCAGAGATATAGTTACTGCTAAACGGTTGCTAGGGTACTCTGTGTAGTTGCTAGGAGTGGCTTGGCAGCTGCCAATCATGAATCTCCAAAGGCTGCTTGTCAGTATGAATGATATAAACCAACTCCCATGCCTCTGTGACATTCAGAATGGAAGATATCCCTCTATGGATTTTGGTTGTTAAGGTGCTCGACAATGGTTGCTAGGAGGGGCTAGGAAGTGTTGAAGTGATGCATGATTGGCTGTTTGCTGTCCCGAGTCAAACGAGACCACCCTTTGTGTTTCTATGACACTTCTATCCGAGATATCCCTTTGATCTTTTTCAATAGAAGTCTATGGGACTTGTTGCTAAGGTGCTCTTAATGGTTGCTAGGGCGTGGCTTGATAGCTTCACAATGATCCAGAGAGACTGATTGGTTGTCTGAGTAAAATGAGCCCACCCCCTCGCCTCTATGACACTGTGATCCAGAGCTATGTTCAATACAAATCCCTATGCCTTTTCATTTCATGGGCCGCCCTACACCATTATAAGTCAATTGGGGCATTTTTAGGCAGCTCCTGCCCCTCAGGGGTGCAACTTTTACCCCATATTGAGGTATGCTCTACAGAGCCTGCCAGCCTCTTCAAATGTGGCAAATCACACGCTTCTACTAAATCCTCGCTTGGAGCTGTGACGGCCAAAGTTTGTCTCAATGTTAAGTCTATGGGATTTTTCGCCGCTTTTTGCCCCTGGGGCAAATACCGCACTCGACGCTTATAAAAGTCATAGCACACGTGTCCTCAATAGGTCGCTCGATTTGATACCTCATTCGTGGGTCTACGCCAAACGGTGCGGACGAAGTTAGGTGTCAAGTTTTGTTAAGAGATATAAAATAAAAATAAAAATATAAAAGTATAACTAGATAGGTACATTTCCTGAAGAAAATGTGAGTGGTGCTTGCCGTGGCAAAACTCGCCAAACAGCATGTTGTAACTTGAAAAGAACAAAATTATGGTCATAAATAAATCAACCCAGAAGTCTGTACGATTTTCTGGTGCAGAAATATGTGATTTGTTACTCGGTTGCTAGGGTAAGCCCATGTGGTTGCTATGCAGTTACCAAGGTAATACAATACATGGCTCCTTTCCATCCTGAGTGAAATAAGTCAACCCGAAGTCTGTAGTGTTTTCTGGTGCAGAGATATGTGATTTGTTACTCGGTTGCTAGGGTAACCCCATCTGGTTGCTAGGCAGTTACCATAGTGATACTAATCAAGTGTCCTTGCCATCCTGATTGAAATAAATCAACCCGAAGTCTCTATGCTTTTCTGATGCAGAGATATGTGATTTGTTACTCGGTTGCTAGGGTAACCCCATCTGGTTGCTAGGCAGTTACCATAGTGATAGTAATCAAGTGTCCTTGCCATCCTGAGTGAAATAAATCAACCCGAAGTCTGTACTCTTTCTGGTGCCGAGATATGTGATTTGTTTCTCGTTGCTAGGGTAACCCCATCTGGTTGCTAGGCAGTTACCATAGTGATAGTAATCAAGTGTCCTTGCCATCCTGAGTGAAATAAATCAACCCGAAGTCTGTACTATTTTCTGGTGCAGAGATATGTGATTTGTTACTCGGTTGCTAGGGTAACCCCATCTGGTTGCTAGGCAGTTACCATAGTGATACGTAATCAAGTGTCCTTTGCCATCCTGATTGAAATAAGTCAACCCAGAAGTCTCTATGCTTTTCTGATGCAGAGATATGTGATTTGTTACTCGGTTGCTAGGGTAACCCCATCTGGTTGCTAGGCAGTTACCATAGTGATACTAATCAAGTGTCCTTGCCATCCTGATTGAAATAAGTCAACCCGAAGTCTCTACGCTTTTCTGATGCAGAGATATGTGATTTGTTACTCGGTTGCTAGGGTAACCCCATCTGGTTGCTAGGCAGTTACCATAGTGATACTAATCAAGTGTCCTTGCCATCCTGATTGAAATAAGTCAACCCGAAGTCTCTATGTTTTTGTGATGCAGAGATATGTGATTTGTTACCGGTTGCTAGGGTAAGCCCATCTGGTTGCTAGGCAGTTACCATAGTGATACTAATGAAGTGTCCTTGCCATCCTGATTGAAATAAGTCAACCCGAAGTCTCTACGCTTTTCTGATGCAGAGATATGTGATTTGTTACTCGTTGCTAGGGTAACCCCATCTGGTTGCTAGGCAGTTAACATAGTGATACTTATCAAGTCTCCTTGCCATCCTGATTGAAATAAATCAACCCAGAAGTCTCTCTGATTTTCTGGTGCAGAGATATAGTTACTGCTAAACGGTTGCTAGGGTACTCTGTGTAGTTGCTAGGAGTGGCTTGGCAGCTGCCAATCATGAATCTCCAAAGGCTGCTTGTCAGTATGAATGATATAAACCAACTCCCATGCCTCTGTGACATTCAGAATGGAAGATATCCCTCTATGGATTTTGGTTGTTAAGGTGCTCGACAATGGTTGCTAGGAGGGGCTAGGAAGTGTTGAAGTGATGCATGATTGGCTGTTTGCTGTCCCGAAGTCAAACGAGACCACCCTTGTGTTTCTATGACACTTCTATCCGAGATATCCCTTTGATCTGTTTTCAATAGAAGTCTATGGGACTTGTTGCTAAGGTGCTCTTAATGGTTGCTAGGGCGTGGCTTGATAGCTTCACAATGATCCAGAGAGACTGATTGGTTGTCTGAGTAAAATGAGCCCACCCCCTCGCCTCTATGACACTGTGATCCAGAGCTATGTTCAATACAAATCCCTATGCCTTTTCATTTCATGGGCCAGCCCTACACCATTATAAGTCAATTGGGGCATTTTTGAGCAGCTCCTGCCCCCCAGGGGTGCAACTTTTACCCCATATTGAGGTATGCTCTACAGAGCCTGCCAGCCTCTTCAAATGTGGCAAATCACACGCTTTACGTAAATCCTCGCTGGAGCTGTGACGCCACAAAGTTTGTCTCAATGTTAAGTCTATGGGATTTTTCGTCGCTTTTTGCCCCTGGGGCAAATACCGCACTCGATCGCTTATAAAAGTCATAGCACACGTGTCCTCAATAGGTCGCTCGATTTGACACCTCATTCGTGGGTCTACGCCAAACGGTGCGGACGAAGTTAGGTGTCAAGTTTTGTTAAGAGATATAAAATAAAAATAAAAGTATAATAAGTATGTGAGATTACAATAGGATGCTTTGCAAGCACATAACTAGATAGGTACATTTCCTGAAGAAAATGTGAGTGGTGCTTGCCGTGGCAAAACTCGCCAAACAGCATGTTGTAACTTGAAAAGAAAAAAATTATGGTCATAAATAAATCAGCCCAGAAGTCTGTACGATTTTCTGGTGCAGAAATATGTGATTTTTTACTGGTTGCTAGGGTAAGCCCATGTGGTTGCTATGCAGTTACCAAGGTAATACAATACATGGCTCCTTTCCATCCTGAGTGAAATAAGTCAACCCGAAGTCTGTAGTGTTTTCTGGTGCAGAGATATGTGATTTGTTACTCGGTTGCTAGGGTAACCCCATCTGGTTGCTAGGCAGTTACCATATTGATACTAATGAAGTGTTCTTGCCATCCTGGTTGAAATAAATCAACCCGAAGTCTGTACTCTTTCTGGTGCCGAGATATGTGATTTGTTTCTCGTTGCTAGGGTAACCCCATCTGGTTGCTAGGCAGTTACCATAGTGATAGTAATCAAGTGTCCTTGCGATCCTGAGTGAAATAAATCAACCCGAAGTCTGTACTCTTTCTGGTGCCGAGATATGTGATTTGTTTCTCGGTTGCTAGGGTAACCCCATCTGGTTGCTAGGCAGTTACCATAGTGATAGTAATCAAGTGTCCTTGCGATCCTGAGTGAAATAAATCAACCCGAAGTCAGTACTATTTTCTGGTGCAGAGATATGTGATTTGTTACTCGGTTGCTAGGGTAACCCCATCTGGTTGCTAGGCAGTTACCATAGTGATAGTAATCAAGTGTCCTTGCCATCCTGATTGAAATAAGTCAACCCAGAAGTATCTACGCTTTTCTGATGCAGAGATATGTGATTTGTTACTCGGTTGCTAGGGTAACCCCATGTGGTTGCTAGGCAGTTACCATATTGATACTAATGAAGTGTCCTTGCCATCCTGGTTGAAATAAATCAACCTGGAAGTCTGTACTCTTTCTGGTGCCGAGATATGTGATTTGTTTCTCGCTGCTAGGGTAACCCCATCTGGTTGCTAGGCAGTTACCATAGTGATAGTAATGAAGTGTCCTTGCCATCCTGAGTGAAATAAATCAACCCGAAGTCAGTACTATTTTCTGGTGCAGAGATATGTGATTTGTTACTCGGTTGCTAGGGTAACCCCATCTGGTTGCTAGGCAGTAATCATAGTGATACTAATCAAGTGTCCTTGCCATCCTGATTGAAATAAGTCAACCCGAAGTCTCTACGCTTTTCTGATGCAGAGATATGTGATTTGTTACCGGTTGCTAGGGTAAGCTCATGTGGTTGCTAGGCAGTTACCATAGTGATACTAATGAAGTGTCCTTGCCATCCTGATTGAAATAAGTCAACCCGAAGTCTCTACGCTTTTCTGATGCAGAGATATGTGATTTGTTACTCGCTGCTAGGGTAACCCCATCTGGTTGCTAGGCAGTTAACATAGTGATACTTATCAAGTCTCCTTGCCATCCTGATTGAAATAAGTCAACCCGAAGTCTCTATGTTTTTGTGATGCAGAGATATGTGATTTGTTACTCGGTTGCTAGGGTAAGCCCATCTGGTTGCTAGGCAGTTACCATAGTGATACTAATGAAGTGTCCTTGCCATCCTGATTGAAATAAGTCAACCCGAAGTCTCTACGCTTTTCTGATGCAGAGATATGTGATTTGTTACCGTTGCTAGGGTAACCCCATCTGGTTGCTAGGCAGTTAACATAGTGATACTTATCAAGTCTCCTTGCCATCCTGATTGAAATAAATCAACCCAGAAGTCTCTCTGATTTTCTGGTGCAGAGATATAGTTACTGCTAAACGGTTGCTAGGGTACTCTGTGTAGTTGCTAGGAGTGGCTTGGCAGCTGCCAATCATGAATCTCCAAAGGCTGCTTGTCAGTATGAATGATATAAACCAACTCCCATGCCTCTGTGACATTCAGAATGGAAGATATCCCTCTATGGATTTTGGTTGTTAAGGTGCTCGACAATGGTTGCTAGGGAGGGGCTAGGAAGTGTTGAAGTGATGCATGATTGGCTGTTTGCTGTCCCGAGTCAAACGAGACCACCCTTGTGTTTCTATGACACTTCTATCCGAGATATCCCTTTGATCTTTTTCAATAGAAGTCTATGGGACTTGTTGCTAAGGTGCTCTTAATGGTTGCTAGGGCGTGGCTTGATAGCTTCACAATGATCCAGAGAGACTGATTGGTTGTCTGAGTAAAATGAGCCCACCCCTCGCCTCTATGACACTGTGATCCAGAGCTATGTTCAATACAAATCCCTATGCCTTTTCATTTCATGGGCCGCCCTACACCATTATAAGTCAATTGGGGCATTTTTAGGCAGCTCCTGCCCCCAGGGGTGCAACTTTTACCCCATATTGAGGTATGCTCTACAGAGCCTGCCAGCCTCTTCAAATGTGGCAAATCACACGCTTCTACTAAATCCTCGCTTGGAGCTGTGGACGCCAAAGTTTGTCTCAATGTTAAGTCTATGGGATTTTTTCGCCGCTTTTTGCCCCTGGGGCAAATACCGCACTCGATCGCTTATAAAAGTCATAGCACATGTGTCCTCAATAGGTCGCTCGATTTGACACCTCATTCGTGGGTCTACGCCAAACGGTAGCGGACGCAAGTTAGGTGTCAAGTTTTGTTAAGAGATATAAAATAATAAAAATAAAAATAAAAGTATAACTAGATAGGTACATTTCCTGAAGAAAATGTGAGTGGTGCTTGCCGTGGCAAAACTCGCGAAACAGCATGTTGTAACTTGAAAAGAACAAAATTATGGTCATAAATAAATCAACCCAGAAGTCTGTACGATTTTCTGGTGCAGAAATATGTGATTTGTTACTCGGTTGCTAGGGTAAGCCCATGTGGTTGCTAGTGCAGTTACCATAGGTGATAGTAATGACATGGCTCCTTGCCATCCTGAGTGAAATAAGTCAACCCGAAGTCTGTACTGTTTTCTGGTGCAGAGATATGTGATTTGTTACTCGGTTGCTAGGGTAACCCCATCTGGTTGCTAGGCAGTTACCATAGTGATACTTATCAAGTCTCCTTGCCATCCAGAGTAAAATCAGTCAACCAGGAAGTCTCTACGATGTTCTGATCCAGAGATATGTGATTTGTTATTTGGCTGCTAGGGTAACCCCTCCTTGTTGCTAGGAAGTTACCATAGTGATACTTATGAAGTGTCCTTGCCATCCTGAGTGAAATAAATCAACCCAGAAGTCTCTACGCTTTTCTGATGCAGAGATATGTGATTTGTTACTCGGTTGCTAGGGTAACCCCATCTGGTTGCTAGGCAGTTACCATATTGATACTAATGAAGTGTCCTTGCCATCCTGGTTGAAATAAATCAACCCGAAGTCTGTACTCTTTCTGGTGCCGAGATATGTGATTTGTTTCTCGTTGCTAGGGTAACCCCATCTGGTTGCTAGGCAGTTACCATAGTGATAGTAATCAAGTGTCCTTGCGATCCTGAGTGAAATAAATCAACCCGAAGTCAGTACTATTTTCTGGTGCAGAGATATGTGATTTGTTACTCGGTTGCTAGGGTAACCCCATCTGGTTGCTAGGCAGTTACCATAGTGATAGTAATCAAGTGTCCTTGCCATCCTGATTGAAATAAGTCAACCCAGAAGTATCTACGCTTTTCTGATGCAGAGATATGTGATTTGTTACTCGGTTGCTAGGGTAACCCCATGTGGTTGCTAGGCAGTTACCATATTGATACTAATGAAGTGTTCTTGCCATCCTGGTTGAAATAAATCAACCTGGAAGTCTGTACTCTTTCTGGTGCCGAGATATGTGATGTGTTTCTCGGTTGCTAGGGTAACCCCATCTGGTTGCTAGGCAGTTACCATAGTGATAGTAATCAAGTGTCCTTGCCATCCTGAGTGAAATAAATCAACCCGAAGTCAGTACTATTTTGTGGTGCAGAGATATGTGATTTGTTACTCGGTTGCTAGGGTAACCCCATCTGGTTGCTAGGCAGTAATCATAGTGATAGTAATCAAGTGTCCTTGCCATCCTGATTGAAATAAGTCAACCCGAAGTCTCTACGCTTTTCTGATGCAGAGATATGTGATTTGTTATCTGGTTGCTAGGGTAACCCCATCTGGTTGCTAGGCAGTTACCATAGTGATAGTAATCAAGTGTCCTTGCCATCCTGATTGAAATAAGTCAACCCAGAAGTATCTACGCTTTTCTGATGCAGAGATATGTGATTTGTTACTCGGTTGCTAGGGTAACCCCATGTGGTTGCTAGGCAGTTACCATATTGATACTAATGAAGTGTCCTTGCCATCCTGGTTGAAATAAATCAACCTGGAAGTCTGTACTCTTTCTGGTGCCGAGATATGTGATGTGTTACTCGGTTGCTAGGGTAACCCCATCTGGTTGCTAGGCAGTTACCATAGTGATAGTAATCAAGTGTCCTTGCCATCCTGAGTGAAATAAATCAACCCGAAGTCAGTACTATTTTCTGGTGCAGAGATATGTGATTTGTTACTCGGTTGCTAGGGTAACCCCATCTGGTTGCTAGGCAGTAATCATAGTGATAGTAATCAAGTGTCCTTGCCATCCTGATTGAAATAAGTCAACCCGAAGTCTCTACGCTTTTCTGATGCAGAGATATGTGATTTGTTACTCGGTTGCTAGGGTAACCCCATCTGGTTGCTAGGCAGTTACCATAGTGATAGTAATGAAGTGTCCTTGCCATCCTGAGTGAAATAAATCAACCCGAAGTCAGTACTATTTTCTGGTGCAGAGATATGTGATTTGTTACCGGTTGCTAGGGTAACCCCATCTGGTTGCTAGGCAGTAATCATAGTGATAGTAATCAAGTGTCCTTGCCATCCTGATTGAAATAAGTCAACCCGAAGTCTCTACGCTTTCTGATGCAGAGATATGTGATTTGTTACTCGGTTGCTAGGGTAACCCCATCTGGTTGCTAGGCAGTTACCATAGTGATACTAATGAAGTGTCCTTGCCATCCTGATTGAAATAAATCAACCCAGAAGTTTCTCTGCTTTTCTGGTGCAGAG